>NC_081537.1:25583353-25793353 GCF_030273125.1 Centropristis striata | reverse complement strand
GTAGTAGTGTAGTAGTGTAGTGTAGTGTAGTGTAGTGTAGTGTAGTAGTGTAGTGTAGTGTAGTGTAGTGTAGTGTAGTAGTGTAGTAGTGTAGTGTAGTGTAGTGTAGTAGTGTAGTAGTGTAGTGTAGTGTAGTGTAGTGTAGTGTAGTAGTCTAGTGTAGTGTAGTAGTGTAGTGTAGTGTAGTAGTGTAGTGTAGTGTAGTGTAGTGTAGTGTAGTAGTATAGTAGTGTAGTGTAGTAGTGTAGTGTAGTGTAGTGTAGTAGTGTAGTAGTGTAGTGTAGTGTAGTGTAGTGTAGTGTAGTAGTGTAGTAGTGTAGTGTAGTGTAGTGTAGTGTAGTGTAGTGTAGTAGTCTAGTGTAGTGTAGTAGTGTAGTGTAGTGTAGTAGTGTAGTGTAGTGTAGTAGTGTAGTAGTGTAGTGTAGTGTAGTGTAGTGTAGTGTAGTGTAGTAGTATAGTAGTGTAGTGTAGTAGTGTAGTGTAGTGTAGTGTAGTAGTGTAGTAGTGTAGTGTAGTGTAGTAGTGTAGTAGTGTAGTGTAGTGTAGTGTAGTAGTGTAGTGTGGTATAGTAGTGGAGGCGTGTGGTGGGCGTGGGGCCAGCTCTGTCTCATGTGTCTCAGCAGCAGATCGTGGGTTGTTTGGGCTCTGCAGGCTGTCAGGTTGGTGCTGCATTATTTAGTGGACATGAGTGGGCAGAGAGGGGGAGGAGGGGGGGGGGGGGGGGGGGGGACCACAAACACACAGAGACACTCTACATGACGAGACACGGACACACTCAGCATTTACACACTTTCTGCTTCTCCCTGAAGATGCTGAAGATTTGTTTATGTAATAGAGGAAAAAGAGATTTGACTGTGTGTAACACAGCAATTATCCTGCTTGGTTTTATTATTATCATTATTTCTGTTTGTCCCCAAACTGAACCTGAAACTACATTAAAAACTGCAGATTTCCAAGAAACAACAGCAAGAAATTATTCCCTGCACAGCTTTACTACATCACATTTGCTAAAATACACAGACAGACAGATAGATTGACAGACAGATAGATAGATAGATAGATAGATAGATAGATAGATAGATAGATAGATAGATAGATAGATAGATAGATAGATAGATAGATAGATAGATAGATAGATAGATAGATAGATTTGAACTTGTTTCTGTGAGCACACTGCCCCCGTGTGTATGCAGAAGGTGAAGACAGTTGAAGTTTTTACACTTTATTTATCTTCCTGCTGATGTGATATCATGTTTCAGGTTTGTGGAGAGAAAAGTCGCTTCGAGAAGCTCATGGAGTATTTCTGCCATGAAGACAGCAACCTGGACTTTATGGTAAAACTGAAGAGCACAAAGAGAAAACTGCATGAGGTTATACTTTATATAATAAGGGTGTCACCGTTCAGTTCAATTCTTTTTATTGTTGATTTAAAACTAGTATTTCAGTTTCAAATAGAAACACTGACACCCAAAATAAGAATTTTTCCAAAAAACAACAACTAAATTCTCTGATTTCAGTTTCTTAGATGTGAATATTTTCTGACTATTTGTGAGTTTTGGAGAAACACGATATTTTAAAAACTTCATCTCAAGCTTTGGGAAACACTGATTGACAACTTACAAAAAAAAGGTCAGTATATAAAGAAAATAATTGAATAAAAATTTAAAATGTAATCGACAATTATAGATTTTGTGTATTTAAAAAAATTAAGCAATAGCAGACAGCAACATTTTTAATGAACAACTCTGTAAAATAAAGTAATAGACACTTCTTTCTTTCTACCGAAGAAGACAAATAAAGTTGATAAGAAGGCAAAAATATATATATTAAAAATGATAAAAAATACCAACAGATAAAGTAAAACTGAATAAAAGTTTACAATATAAATACAATAAATTAAGTAAATAAAATAAAAATAATAATAATAACAACAACAACAATAATAATAATAATAATAATAATAATAATAATAATAATAATAATAATAATAATAATAATAATGTCAATAAAAGATCAACATTATTTAAACACTTCCAGATCCTCGAAACAATAATTTAAGAAAAAAGTAACAAAATAAATAAAAGTTAAAAAAAAAAATGAAATCATGTACATTCCTACATTTGAGAAACTGGAGTCATCACATAAACACTATTTTTTTTCATCAAATTATTTGTCCAATGGAAGGAAAAATAACTGTTTGATAATTTAAGTGTAAGAATGTTTTTCAGGTCTTTGTAGTGACTGATGTGATTATTTATTTTAGTGGCTGTTTGTATTTGTGGATGAGTTTCTGTCTGTGAGCCTGCAGTTCCTGTGTCTGTCCACCAGGTGGCCTGTATGCAGTTCATCAACATCGTGGTTCACTCTGTGGAAAACATGAACTTCAGAGTTTATCTGCAGTACGAGTTCACCCGCCACGGGCTGGACGGCTTCCTGGAGGCAAGATCTCTCTCAACCTGCACATTCAACATCATTCAACTTTTTATTCATTCTGCTGTTAAATCATTTTCAGTACTGTACTGCACTTTATTTATGTAACTTTATTCTTCTATTTCACTACATTTAGAGGTAAATATTTTTCTTTTTACTCCGCTACATTTAGCTGACAGATGCAGTTCCTTTTTGTTCATTGTTTTTCTTATATTTTCCTATATTGTGGTTGTTTTTGTAACTTGGAAAACATGATTATTTTAAAGTGATTAGACATCATTTTTAAACTAAACCTAATAACATTTTATTAAGTAGTTAAAATTGAACACAATAAAATACTCCTAACATAAATGCATCAATAATAATACTCCAATAATATATATATATATATATATATATATATATATATATATATATATAATAGTTCTGTAAATATTGTGTTTTTTGTTGTGTGTGAGCAGAATCTGAAGCTGACGGAGAGCGAGCGGCTGCTGGTGCAGATCCAGGCGTACCTGGACAATGTGTTCGACGTCGGTGCTCTGCTGGAGGACGCAGAGACCAAGAACGCTCTGCTGGAGCACATGGAGGAGCTGCAGGAGCACAACACACAGGTACACACACACACACACACACACACACACAGAGATAACACATCGTAATAAGTCTCATCTACAGAAAAACATTTTTTAAGATTGAAGCTTAAAGTGATACACATTCACTGATTTAAAATCCAATTTAATTTATCAGGTGTTTAAAAGTTCAATGTGTACCTTTTCCACATTAAAATGTCTAAAAACGACTTAACATATGTCATATATTATGTTGTTATTTGTTTGTTTCGTCACACTTTTAAAATAATCGCCTAAGTCATTTTTTGTCAAAATTGGTTTTTAAAATCGCCTAGATCCTCAGTTGATCAGATCATGTGATTTTTCCCCTTTAAGATAATGGCCTACGTCAAGTGTGTGACTTAAGCGGATTTATTATGCCTAAGTCAAAATAAAAAGTGACTTAGGCAATTTTTTGAACATGCCTTTGTGACTAAAGAAGCAAGATATGGTAACACTTTATTTTGAATGTGTCTACATAAGAGTGACATGAGCGTGTCATAAACATGACATGGGATGTGTCATGAACATTAATGACACTTTGAAGTAACATTAATGCTCATGATACTTGTCATGTCATGTTTCTGACAGGCTTGTGTGACTCTTATGTAGACACCTTCAAAATAAAGTGTCACCATATCTTGCATAAGTCACAAAGGCATGTTCAAAAAATTGCCTAAGTCATTTATTTCTCTTAAGTTACATAATTTACACACAGTGTTATTACTATGCCAATAGCCATCCTTTGTTACATCCTTTTTGAGTGAAATGATCAATAAATGTCATATGTTACACTTTTGGTGAAGTTTTTTGTGTTTCCTGCCAAATGAGTTAGGCGATTATTTCAACAGGGTGACGATTTACGTTGTGACAAAACCAGAAAAATCTGTAAGTTTAATCATAGCAACATTCTGTTTCATGTGTCAGTGCTGTGGTTGTAAAAAGACTTTTGTCCAGTTTAAGCCAGATGTCTACAGTGTGTATGAAGGTGATCATAAGTTTACTCTTTGTGTTCCAGCTGAACTTGAGGCTGCAGGAGAACGAGAAGGAGGCGATGGAGAAAGCGTCAGAAATGGAGAAGAAACTCATTCAGACCACCAAAGAAGTGGAGCTCTTAAAGGTACAGTACACCATTGTTCTCTTTTCTTTGTCTTTCATTTTTATTTTCATAACTTTCGGCAGCAGTTGCATCTTTTATGGTGGTTGCAGCAAATATATTGAGAACACTGATAAAAACTAAAGTAATTAAAGGATCAATCAACCCAAAAGTACATCAGATTTATTTGTAGTAGAAACAAAATGACTGTAAGTCAAAGTGAAAAGTATTGATCAGGTCATACAGGTGAGGCTAATACCAACATGTCATAACTGAAATAGGTAACCCAGCTCTATTTAATCTCTGTTTTTTATTTTTTGTTATCAGTTAAAGGTAACACAGTAGAGCATTTATTTCACTTTAACACAGTCTGAGATCTTACATGTAACTTTCCTGTGTTTGATGAACAAATCAGTATGTGAGAACGGCCTGCCATAACATTAGCTAACAATTAAAGTTGTGTTAATCACAAAAAGCTAAACTGTGACAAATTACTTTCCTGTAAGGATACAAAATGACAAAAAAAAAAGACAAACAAAGACCAAAAAATACAGAGAATCACAGAAAAAGACACAAAATTATTTAAAAAAAGACACAAAATTATTTTTAAAAAGACATAAAATGACCAAAAAAGACACAAAATGACAGAAAAAACTAAATTACTTAAAAAATAAACTAGATGACCAAAAAAACCCCACAAAATTACCAAAAAAAGGCACAAAATTACCAAAAAATGTAATTAAAGGGACCTTCCACACACAACACGGTAAAGTGCCATTCATATAAAACGCAAGTTTGAGACCCATGCCCTAGATGGTCCGCTCATAAAATCCTGTGGGAAACAATGATATGTAACTGTTGGCCAGAGCTACAAAAATAGTGTAATCTGTGTGTGTGTGTGTGTGCTGCAGGAGGGTCTGCGTGAGTCGTGCTCTCAGGTGAGCGTCCTGCAGCAGCGAGAGAGAGAGAGCGAGCTGGAGCGAGAGAGAGAGAGGGAGCGAGAGAGGGAGCGGGACCGGTCCATGCAGGCCCTGCAGGAGCTGGAGGTCAAAGTTCAGGCTCTGGTGGAGCGAGGCCTCGTCCGGCTGCAGCACTCCTCCTCCGGTCAGCTGGAGCTCCAGGTGGTCCCCGTCATCCAGCACGTCACACACACAGGTCAGAGCCTCCAGGTTACCTGTAGGATCTCCTGCAGGATGAAGGATTGCGTTGGTCCAAGGCAATCCAGACTCTTTGCATTTCTTGTTCCCCGCTGGTGGAACACACTACCAGTTCCAACCAGAGCAGGGGCGTCCCTCTCTACCTTTAAAAAACTCCTGAAGACCCAGCTCTTCAGAGAGCATCTTCCTTCTTAGCACCACACGATAATTCTCCTCCTCAAAGAATTGTCACTAGCACTTATTGATGCACTAATAGCTCTTATTGCACTATACCTTGATTGTTTGTTTTTACTCTTCCTGTAAGTCGCTTTGGATAAAAGCGTCTGCCAAATGACTAAATGTAAAATGTAAATGTAAATTCAAGCTGCTTCACACTGTCTTCCTGTAGATGAGACAGAAAAGATAACTAGAACAATTCGAAAGAAATTTTGAGTTTTCTTGACTCTGGCCTGTGTCTCTCTGTCTGTGAGAGAGAAGAATCAGTGACGCCACTGAGAGAGAGAGAGAACAACAGCTGAAAGTTCCCCTCGAACAGACTGAGTCAATCGACTGAGTTCTTCCTGAACGTCTACATATGTGTTTTGTGAAGAAAAATGAAGAAATTGTTTTTTTAGAGCGATTAGAAGAAACTGGTACCTCTGCTATCCTCCAGAGATGTTCCCTCCGTTTTACCATGGCGGTCTATGAGGCTGTGGGTGCGTGTTGGTGGATCATCTGTGCGTCCTACGCCCAAACTATAACTGTGACAGCTTTAGCAGACCTATGTGAGGGAGAAGACCAATTTTCCTACGTTTCTAGGTATAAATTATTACTGTAGAGTGGTATCTGCGGCCTTGAGCGCAGTTTCCAAATTTATTTTTTGACAAATTTTTCTCTCCCTCTACACTCTAGTGATGATGTCATCCACTCTAACCTCTCCATAGGGTAACATTGGGGGGATTTCTTGGAATTTTTTTGCCAAATAATTTGAAAACCGTTTGCCAAAACCCTTAGAAAAGTCAAAGCACACTTGTCATGGCCGAGCCGGTCGATTTAATACCTTTTTAGTGTATGAGCAACCAAAAATAGGAGTAGTCGACTGAAAAAAACACGGAACAAACGGAAGAATAAAAAGGAAGAAGTTGGTGGAGAGAATATAGTGTGCACACTCAATGAGTGTTTCATTTCTCTTCAAGGTTTATTTCAGGTTCAGAAGGATTTTTTTGTGTCAAGTGATGCCACAGTTAAACAGCTGACTGAGAGATGAAAATTAATTTGTGTATCTTCTGATTTTTTTCCGGCTCTGGAACTGAAAACACATTCATGAGCCACATTTAATAATAAATAAAATTGTGCTTTGACCTTCAGTGTATCCGGCTGCTCCCACATCATCTTATGATAAATTAGAAATAAGATGAAAGCATTAAATGAGCTTATTGAATTCACTGTGTGACTCATGACAGACTGATTCATCTGTTTGTGTGCAGCTGCATGTTAAAGCAACGCAACATGTGAGAGTGGGAGGCGTTTATTACAGCCAGAAACAGATTAGAAGAGAATAAAAACGTCTCTTTCTGACCTGATATAAACCCGAATCTTTCCTGTCTCATCTACAAGAAAAGTCTGAAGCAGCTTGAAACTCTTCCCTTCTGTTTCATTATGGACAGTTTGTATAAAATCTATAAAGATATATTTCATTAACAAACTTTCTAACATCACTAGGGTTGCAAAGGGGTGGAACATTTCTGGTAAATTTCCAGAAACTTTACATGGGGAGTTGAGTTTTTTGAATTTTGGAAATTTTCAAAATTTAAAAAACCAATGCATTTTAGTGAGTAGAACTTTTAGAGTTAGTAGAATCACGTCTGGGAGAATAATTTTGTAAATTTCCAGTTTATTCCTGTTAATTCACATGGAAAGTTTCCACTCATTGATTCATTGTTAAAGTTGTACTCCTGCAGGAGAGCGTGTCTGAATTTCCAGCAGCCTTTTTATTTCATTCAGGTGTTTTCTGTAACAACTGAACTTGTTTTCTTTCTGGGGAAATAACAGATCCATAAAACATCATCTTGAGGTTTTATGACTCCAGTTTATAAAAGCACAGAGATGAGAGTTAACAGTAACAGTTTGGTTTCTTCCCAACAGCTAAAGAAGAAACAGATTCAGGTAAAAAGGAGGAGGAGGAGGAGGCTCCTCCCTCCTCAGACCCTCAGCCTCCTCCCTCTGAGGTTCCTCTGCAGTCAGCTACAGTTCCAGCACCTCCTCCACCTCCACCACCTCCTCCTCCTCCTCCTCCTCCTCCTCCTCCTGGTTCAGCTGGAACTCCTCCTCCTCCTCCTCCTCCCCCTCCAGCGGCTCCTCCTCCCCCGCAGCCTCCTGCAGGTGGTTTGACCCAGCCGTCAGGGGAGGGGCCTGATGGGAGCTCAGGTGAGTCCAAGCAGGAAAAACTTGAGGGAAAATGTTTCATTTAGACCAGGGGTCTCAAACTTGCGGCCCGCGGGCCAATTGCGGCCCCCGTGACAATATTTTGTGGCTCCCACCTTGATATGAAAGTTTTATATCTATGGCACTTTACCGTGTTGTGTGTGGAAGGTCCCTTTAATAACTTATTTTGGAAATTTTGTGTCTTTTTTTTGGTAATTTTGTTTATTTTTCAAATAATTTTTTGTCTTTTTTAAAATAATTAAGTGTCTTTTTTAATAATTTTGTGTCTTTTTTAAATAATTGTCATATTTTTATAATCATTTTGTGTCTTTTTCGGTCATCTTGTGTCTTTTTCGGTCATTTTGTGTATTTTGGGGGTCATTTTGTGTCTTATTTCGGTCATTTTGTGTCTTTTTTAATAATTTTGTGTATTTTTTGATAATTCTGTGTCTTTTTTTGGTCATTTTGTTTCTTTTTTAAGTAATTTAGTTTTTTTCTGTCTTTTTTGGGTAATTTTGTGTCTTTTTTGGGTAATTTTGTGTCTTTTTTAAATAATTTTGTGTCTTTTTTGGTAATTCTGTGTTTTTTTTTGTAATATTTGTGTCTTTTTTTGGTCATTTTGTGTCTTTTTAAAGTAATTTAGTGTCTTTTTTTGGTCATTTTGATACCGCCTCCAGCAGCCCCCAGGTAATTTGAGTTTGAGACCCCTGATTTAGAGGTTAAATTCTGAAACTGTCACGTTATTTTAACCAGCAGTGGAAAGCTGCAGGTCGACCCGTTTTTGTTTTAGCAGTGTGTTATTTTCCCAAAAAAATTTGACAAAATTGTTGTTGTTTTATAGCAGATAAATGTCATTTATCTGCTAACAAATGACTGAGTAAAATCATACACCATATTACAAAAGCAAAAACTAGAGAAGACTCTAGCAAAAACTACTTTCTGGTTATTAAGATGCATATTTTTCCTGCAGGTTGTAAACAGAAGAAGCCGATCCAGACTAAATACCGTCTCCCGCTGTTGAACTGGCAGGCGTTAAAATCCAACCAGGTGGCAGGAACCATCTTTAACGAGCTGGACGACGAGTTCGTCCTGCAGGTCTGAATCACACATGAAACTCAGTTCAAACTACTTCAGCCCCTCACTATCTGCCACTGAACAATAAACTGAAGTGAATTTACTCCTCCAATATATCAAACAAATCTGTATTTCTCCAAATTCTTGGATATTTGACATGAAAACAAATGGATTTTTTGCAACGATGAATCAAAATCTAACAATCTTTTTAACCACTGTATTCATTCAGTATGAATGCATGAATCATTATATAAATTAAGTGCAAAAAATGTCATTTCTAGGTTTTGAACATGGAAAATATAAAACAAAAATAACAACTTTCACTGGAGAATTCACTTGCAAAACCTGCAGAAACAGATTTTTCATTCTTAAAACCATAAAGAATTTTGATTTATTTTTACCTTGATTTTGTAATAAAAAACATGATTTTGGCAAATTAAAGAAAAGACAGCCAATCAAAACAAGCAGACAACTGTTGGACTGATGGAGAAAAATAAATTAAACACAGAGATTCTATTTTTACTTAATTTACAATTAAGGATTTCTAACTTATACACACTGTCACACAATACAGTTAACTCTAAGAATAATACATTATCACATTATCTCATGATAATTTTAAATAACTGAAGTTCATTTATTCCAATTCTACTGTAAAATTATTGAATCTCATTCTTGTTTCTGCGAAACAAAATATATGGAGCCCAATGACCAGCTGTGTGAAGCTCTGTTAGAGGATTTCTCATTGAATGAGTTGTATTTAACCTTTGAACATTTCTCTCTGTCTCCTCCTTGAATCGTCTCAGGAGCTCAACATGTCCTCCTTCGAGGAGCAGTTTAAGACGAAGGCCCAGTCGGCCCCTGTGGAGCTGGGGACCCTGAAGATGAAACTGGCCCACAAGACTCCCAGTAAAGTGTCTCTGATGGAGCCCAACAGGGCCAAGAACCTGGCCATCACCCTGCGCAAGGAGGGCATGGCTGCATCAGACATCTGCTGCGCCATCGAGACGTATGTAACATATAATAATAATAATAATAATAATAATAATCTGAGGATGAAACAGAACCTTTTATTCTACACTGTAAAAAAAGTGTTTTTACGGTAAAAAACTGGCAGCTGTGGTTGCCAGAACTTTGCCGTAATAAATACGGTGCAACTTTTTTTAATATTACGGTAAAAAGATATTGGCACAGTTGATTTCACGTTTAAGACTGCCATTTTATTCCATTTATTACTGTATGAATAAAAGGTTTATCCATCAAAAGAAACGCTAAGACTGACAAGAAAATACTTTATAAATGAAAACTCATATATTAAAGATTTTACCATTAAATATTACAGTATATTTTTGTAAGAGATGTGGTGTTTATCAGTGAGAAAAAGTATTTTTTCAAAGGATAAATACAAAAACTTCAGTGGTGGCTTGTATATATTTTACATTAAATACATATTACAGTGTATTTTACAGTGGAGAAATCTAAAAACTGTAAAAAAATAAAAATGAAAAAAATACTGTTTTGTCTGATGTATACATTTACGGTGTTTCATTTTTACTGAAACTGAATTAACTCATTTATCATTTTACGGTCTTTTACTGTCATGGTTTAGCAGTTTTTCACTGTAAAATCTACAGACTTTTTTTACAGTGAACTGTCTCTTTATTATTCCACGCAGGTACAACCAGAGGGCTCTGAGCCTGGACTTCCTGGAGCTGCTGGAGCGTTTCATCCCCACAGAGTACGAGATGAAGCTCATCCACAACTACGAGTGTGAGGGCAGGCCCCTGGACGAGCTCAGCGAGGAGGACCGCTTCATGGTGCGCTTCAGCAAGATCCCACGGCTCTCCCAACGAATCAGCACGCTCACCTTCATGGGGAACTTCCCCGACAGCGTGCAGCTCATTCAGCCCGTGAGTTCAGCGATTTCAACTTTTTCATCAGAGGAAGGCAGCAAGAGTCCAGAAACATCAGAAACTGCACAAGAGAAACGTGTTCCTCCGCCAGGAAATAGTTCCATGATTATATGTCATACATTTTACACACATCAAGTAGAAAAAAACAGAACTAACAACTTTCACTGGAGAATTCACTTGCAAAACCTGCAGAAACAGATGTTTCATTCTTAAAACCATAAAGCATTTTGATTTATTTTTACCTTGTAATAATAATTACTATTACCTTTGTAATAAAAAACATGATTTTGGAAAATGAAAGAAAAGTTTGACAGAAAAATTAATAAAACACAGAGATTCTGTTTTTCCTTCATTTACAATTAAGGATTTCTAATTTATACACACTGTCACACAATACAGTTAACTAAGTGTTTCATGATACAAAGATGTTTGTCTAAAGAAGTGATAACTCCTATTACTAATTACTTATTGAGAACAAGTATTTATATAATTTCTTTAACTTCCACAAAGTGGTAACTAGTCTGTTTTGTATTTCTTCACATTAATTATGTGAATATTAGAATAATAAACAGACCCATAATACTTGAAGGAAATTAATTAAATACATGTTTTTTAAATAATTAAACGGGGTGGGTGCAGCAGTTTAAAATTGCACAGTATAAATAAAACAAGAAAAAGCAAAAAGACAGACAAGACTAAATGTTAATGAAACATGGCAGACTAATTAAATCTGCGTTTTTATGTTTGGCTGAGAAATCCAAAAATAATCTTTAATACTTTTAACTCTTCTTGCAGCAACTGAACGCCATCATCGCCGCCTCAATGTCGATCAAATCTTCCAGCAAGCTGAAGAAAATCCTGGAGGTGAGTACAGCACAGTTTATATACGTATGAATAATTTATGTACTTATTTATTTAAGAAATATATAAGGAAAATAATACAGAAAGAAAAAGTTTGGGGTAGTAGATATGATTAAAAAAAAGCAGGAAATTCAGACAAAAATGACTATGTAAATAAATAAATGTAAAAAAATCTGTTAAAAAAAAAATATATATATATCTGTAAACAAACAGAAGTATTGACATTTAAGAATTATGATAAACAAATAAAGAACATTTTATCAATTAATGAATGCCTATATTTATTTTTAATAATATTTATAGCACATTTAATGGCATACTATTTTTATTAAGTCATCTATGAAGGAAATTAAGACAAAAATGACTATATAAGTAAATAAATGAAATAAATATGTTTATATATATATATGTGTGTGTGTGTGTGTGTGTGTGTGTGTATGAAAAATAACTGAAATATTGACATTTAAGAATTATTATTAAAAAAATAAAGAAAAAATGAACAAGAAACAAATAAAGAAACCAAACCTTTATCACTTTATTTCACATTGTATCAATTAATGAATGCCTACATTTATTTTAACAATATTTATAGCACATTTAATGGCATACTATTTTTATTTATCAGGTCATCTATATATTTATTTATTTTGGAAGCTTCTGTACTCCACACTGCTGCACTAAATGAATGTTGCACATTTCACCACATATACTGGCTTGTATACATAAACATATATTTATATATGTCTGCCTGTGTGTTTGTGCTGTAAAGATCATATTGGCGTTTGGAAACTACATGAACAGCAGCAAGCGAGGAGCAGCGTACGGCTTCCGCCTGCAGAGTTTAGACCTGGTGAGTGAAACGTCTCTTCAGATCTTCAGATCTCGGGATCAGACGAGCCTCATGTTGGTGTTTTAACTTCTTATCTTCTGCAGCTGCTGGACACAAAATCTACCGACAGGAAACAGACGCTGCTGCACTTCATCGTCAACATCATCCAGGAGAAATACCCTCAGCTGTGCTCCTTCTACACAGAGCTGCACTTCCTGGACAAGGCAGCCATGGGTGAGGAGAGGAGAGGAGTTCAGAGGAGTTCAGAGGAGTTTAGAGGAGACTAGAGAAGTTTAGAGTTTAGAAGAGTTCAGAGGATTTTAGAGAAGTTTAGAGGAGTTCGGTGGAATTAAGAGGAGTTTGGAGGAGTCCAGAGAAGTTTAGAGGAGTTTAGAGGAGTTAAGAGGAGTTAAGAGGAGTTAAGAGGAGTTTAGAGAAGTTCAGAGGAGTTTAGAGGAGTTTAGAGGAGTTAAGAGGAGTTTAGAGGAGTTCAGAGGAGTTTGGTAGAGTTAAGAGGAGTTTAGAGGAGTTTAGAGGAGTTTGGAGAAGTTTGGAGGAGTTTAGAAGAGTTTAGAGGAGTTTGGAAGAGTTCAAAGGAGTTTGGAGGAGTTAAGAGGAGTTTAGAGAAGTTTAGAGAAGTTTGGAGAAGTTTGGAGAAGTTTGGAGGAGTTTAGAAGAGTTTAGAGGAGTTTAGAGGAGTTTAGAGGAGTTTGGAAGAGTTTGGAGAAGTTTGGAGAAGTTTGGAGACGTTTGGAGAAGTTTGGAGGAGTTTAGAGGAGTTTAGAGGAGTTTAGAGGAGTTTTAAGGAGTTTAGAAGAGTTTAGAGGAGTTTAGAGGGATCTAGAGGAGTTTCTAGGAGTTCATCCTAACCTCTGATCATGTCTAACTGAACCTCGTCCCCTCAGTGTCTCTGGACAGCATCCTGCAGGACGTGCGGGCTCTGGAGCGAGGTCTGGAGGTGAGCCGGAGGGAGTTCTCTGTGGAGAAAGACAACCGTGTCCTGCAGACGTTCCTCAGCAGCAACACGGAGCTGCTGCAGGCGCTCACAGCCGACGGGAAGACCGCACAGGTCAGATTCAATATCACTGAATATATATATCAGAGATAGTGTAGCTGTATGAAAACATTATTTATTTGATTATTTGAGCTGAAATGAAGGTGAATCTTGTTTTGTCTCTGTGTTCAGGATGCGTACGACTCTGCTGTGGAGTATTTCGGAGAGAACTCTAAAACCACTCCGCCCTCCATGTTCTTCCCCGTTTTTGTTCGCTTCATCAAAGCCTACAAGGTCAGATAACTCTCTCTGACAGAGCAGATAACAGGAACAAGAAGCAGCTGTTACTGTAAACTCGCAGCACAATCAGTGAGCTGATGTCGTGCAGATCGTTTGACCTTCTGCTGCAGATAAACTGAAACACTTTGTGTCTGACAGCAAGCGGAGCAGGAGAACGAGCAGAGGAAGAGACACGGGCTGCACTGTGACGCTCCGTCCACGCCGCCCAAACACGAAGTCACCGGGAACAAGGTGACAGTTTCCTCTAAAATATACATATTCAGAAAGTAACTCACTGAAGCAGGAAAATTAAACAAGCAAGCTTTAATTCTGCCAGTATTTTGTGTCTTTTTTGGTAATTTTGTGTCTTTTGTTGTTCTTCTTTTAGTTATTTTGTGTCTTTTTTTGTCATTTTGTGTCTTTTTTGGTTATTGTGTGTCATTTTGTGTCTTTTTTGGTCATTTGTGTCTTTTTTTGTCATTTTGTGTCTTTTTTGTGTCTTTTTTGGTAATTTTGTGTCTGTTGTGTCTATTTGGTTATTGTGTGTCTTTTTTTGTCATTTTGTGTCTTTTTGTGTCTTTTTTGTCATTTTGTGTCTGAAAAAAACAAACAAATCTCTCACTTTTAACATTTATTTTATTCATGTTTTTTTCAGTTTCAATATATATGACAATCATCCCTCAGCTCTGCACTGAACCTACCAATATAAAAACAATATGGACAAATAAACCCACTGCTTCAGATTCACACCAACAGATTTCTGTTTATGGAGAAAATAAATGACCGTCCAAGCGTGCGCGTGCATGCACACACACACACACACACACACACACTGAGGATGCAACAAGAATCGTGTTTAGTTTGTCTGATGCTCTTACTGTTTGTGTTTATTTCTCTTGTAATGGATCTGCTGCTGGGGAAATACTCTAATCTGCAGACTTAAGCAATAGAACACAACTTTGCAATATTTTGTCTTTTTCATGACACTCTTAACCCTCCGATGATTTGTGTTGTACAGATTATTAAGCACTTTAATGCAAACTTGTGAGCTGTAATCTGAAATAGTCTTTTCTAGAAGAAGTCAGATTTAAAAGCTTCCTGTCAGACACCATGAGGACGATCTCCGGCTGTGACTGAACATCAGATTGTGTGTTTGTTGTTTCAGGTGTGTGTGGCGTCCAGGCTGCCTCAGGTGGATCTGATCGCAGAGCTGAAGAAAAGACAGACGGTGTCTCCTCTGGTGAGGGAGGGCAAGGACGGAGCCATCGAGGACATCATCACAGGTAGACACACACTCTGGCTGTATGCCAAAGTCAAGGATGCTTCCTTGGTAGGATCCTTCCTTCAGAGTCGGGTCCTCCAGAGACGAGGCCAGAATCCTTCCTTTCACTGGTGTAACGCACAAATGGAGCAGCCTTCAGTGTGCAGGTGTGCGTCATTGCTTAATTGGACGTCCTGCTTAAATTCAGCGCTGCAGTTTAAATACAGTTATTTATAAATAACAGTAAAGGATTATAGTGGACTGTCAGTCCCTGTTAACACAATAAACAAATGTATCATTTTCTGAATGGCATAGCTAAATATACTTTGCACATAGTACATAATCATCTGTTGCATATGAATTAATTAACAACTTTAGCAACTGAGATGGCATCAATCAACTTAACCAGCAATGTATCAAGATGACGTTTATTATCATTAGCTAAATATTCTGGCATTTGTTTATGCATATGTTTTTGCTTGACTTTGAACAAACATTTTATAAGTTATGTGATGACATTCAGTGTAAACTGAAAATACAAATATATTAAAATGCATATTGCTTTGCCGGCGTTGCTGTTTCTACGCTCGCCATTTTTAAATATTTCGGTAGAACGCTGTACGCAAGGCATTATGGGTAGTCGGAGCGCACAGAGGACACACACATGCATCCTTGGGATTTGGGCCAAAGAAGAACTCTGTCCTCTGGAGGATCCTGGACATTGGGACAGTCCTTCAGCTGTCGATAACGTAGAATACTTCAAATTCAGCTGTTTGAGGATCCTTCCTTGACTTTAGGATACAGCTCCTGTTTCCTCTGGGGCTCCGTCTTAAAGGAACAGGTCAACAGTTTGGGAAATTCTCTTTATTTGCTTTATTTTCTGAGAGTGAGATAAGAAGATCAGGACATGGTTAGCTCCGCTCTTTTTAATCAGTGAAAGTGAAAAAAATCAACATGTATCTTAGAGAAACATAAAGACGGCAATCTGTGAGTTTAGGAGGGAAGTCAATATCTGAAAAGTTAGGCCAGTGCCTTAAATCTGCACTCTATTTAATGTCCATCTAATGTACACACTTATTTGTAAAAACCAAAATACAAGTTACAAATTAGAAATTTGTATTTGTGGATAGAAAAACATGTGCAAATCAAGAACTATTTGTAGATCACCCATTACCCATCACATTAATGAGACAAATTTAAGCCCATATTTTTGCAGCCAAGTCAAGTCAAACTAGGGCTGCAGTATTATGGTCAAAATGATAATCACGACTACTTTTAAACAAACAATAGCAGCAGTCTGTGCACAGAGTGTCCGGTGCTTGTTGTAAACAAACAGAGATCACTAAGTGAACACCTCCTGCAGCAGCAGCACATACACACTGTACTGCTACAGAGCTAACTGTTAGCCTATTAGCAATTTGCAGACTGGACGCTAAGGGGTTAACATCCCCTCTGGCTCTACAGCTGGGAGAGACTGCTGCAGGAGGACTGTGCCGATTCGACTCCTTCTTACTCTTCTTAACGAGCTGCCGGCCCCCGTCTCCAAAAGTCTCCAATAACACCAGAAAAAGTCACTGGATTTGTTGCCAGTTGCTTTTTTTTTATTTTTTTTATTGTCGCTAAGGACGTCTGAAAAAAAAATCCATTAATTGTGCAGCCCTAAGTCAAACTTTATTATCTCCCATAGGAGACATTTAGCTGCAGCCAGGTGACGACAAGAACCATAAAAACAATTATGCTGAGTGCAAAATACATTAGTGCTCAGGATACATGTGCAAAGAATAAAGTGCATGTGAGTTTAAGACAAAAAGAGACTCCAGCTCTGAGTGAAACAGACATCAATATTCTCATCTCACTCATAATAAATCGAATACTTTTAATGGAAATCTGTTGAATTATTCCTTTAGTTCCTTACTCTCTCCTTTTTCTTCTGGCTAAACGTCCTGAATGAACTTGGGAAGCTTCACTGCTGCATCACTAAACATTTCCTCCTGTTTTGACTAATTTCTTCACTGCTTCCTCCCTTCTTCTTCTTTTATTTCCCTCTCTCTCTCTGTCGTCTCTCTGTTGTCTCTCTTCAGCTCTGAAGTCTGTGCCCTTCACGGCTCGCTCTGCCAAACGCTCCTCTCGTCTCTTCTGTGACTCCGTCTTCAGTGACGAGGTGACGTGTTTAACCCCTCGCTGCTCAGTTTCTCTCTATTCACCACAATGACATTTTCTCTCACATCTTTCACTGATTTATGGGGAAATATCAGTTGCTCTCAAATTAAGTTTGACAATTTTGCATAATAGACTCCACCACCAACTGATACAATATAGAGATGTATATTATTTACTCCACTGCTCCATGCTATAGTATGACTTTTTTTTTTTTGGGGGGGGGGGGTCCCATAATTGGTGTTTTTCTGTCACTTCTGGACAAACAATACAACTAATATGTATCAACAGACTATATTTAAAGTAATTCTAAGCATTTTAGGCATCTTAAAATTTGAGCATTTTTGACAAAAATCAAGTGATGCTATGTATGGCATGACTTTTTTTAATTTGTCCGATTTTTCGACATCCCAAAATTTGTTTTTTTGTCATTTCTTGGCAAAAATATACAACTAATATGTATCAACAGACTATAATAAAATCACTTTCAGCATTTTTAGGCATTTTAAAATTTGAGCATTTTTAACAAAAATCGACATGCTATAGTATGACTTTTTTTAATTTGTGGGAAATCCCATAATTGGTGTTTTTCTGTCCTTTTTAGGACAAACTATAGAACTAATATGTATCAACAGACTATAATAAAGTAATTTAAAACATTTTTAGGCGTTTTAAAATTTGACAATTTCTGACTAAAATCGACATGCTATAGTATGACTTTTTAAAATTTGTCCAATTTTTGGACATTCCATAATTGGTGTTTTTCTGTCTTTTCTTGAAAGACCACACAACTAATATGTATCAACCGACTATAATAAAGTCATTTTAAACATTTTTAGCCGTTTTAAAATTTGACAATTTTTGACAAAAATCGACATGCTATAGTATGACTTTTTTTAATTTGCCCAATTTTTGGACATCCCATAATTGGTGTTTTTCTGTCTTTTCAGGACAAACTATACAACTAATACGTATCAACAGACTTAAATAAAGTAATTTTAAGCATTTTAGGCATTTTAAAATTTGACTTTTTTTGACAAAAATCGACATGGACATATTCTAAAATTGTTGTTTTTATTTTATTTTTTGATATATTATACTATTACTATGATCAACAGGCTATTTTAAAGTTTTTTTTGGTCATTTTTGGACAAACGACAAAAAATTTTTCCATTTTTTTCCATACTATAGTATGACATTTTACATCCAGTGTCTTCTGCTATAAAGGAGGTATATTATAATATATCAAAGTTGCTATAACCCCAACTTCGAAAAACAGCTTTAAAGAATCTGAATACTGGACAAGACTGAGATTATCTAGACTAAAGGTAAATAATCTGTCTCTTCTTGTCTTGCTCAGATTTGAGGAACCAGCCGTACAGACGGACGGACGCCGGGCGCCACAGTGCCAAGTGGAAGCCGGGCCAGAAGCTGCACGTGTCCTCAGACATCTCCCTCTGAACTGAAGCTGCATGCTGCAGGATGCAGAGTGAACATGCATGTTTCAGGTCTCTGTGAATTAAAAATAAAACTTGATAACTGTAGAATATCCTGTGATGAAATAATCAGCTGTTACAGAGCGATGTTAGCTGGATGCTCGTTAAGATAATTACACAGAAAGTGAACCTTAAATCTGACAGGCAGAGCTCACAATCAGTGTGATGGTTTCATGAAAAATGATTTTTTAATTAGAATATTAATGAGCTGCTGTCCATCTCTTCTGTCCTGTGAGATTCAGGCTGAGGATTTGTAATATATTTAAATTATTTTTAATACTGAAGTGTAAGAATGAGAAACTTCTACTTTACTTCTGCATTTCAACAATAAAGATTTTATACTGTTGATGGTTTCTTGACTGTCTTTGTTTGTTTGATTTTCTGCCTGTTTGCACCTAGAAACGAAACAGACAAAATTAAAGACAGTCTTTTAAAATCATTTTAGGCATTTTCAAAATTTGACAATTTTTGACAAAAGTATACATGCTATAGTATGACTTTTTTTAATTTGTCCAATTTTTGGACATCCCATAATAGTTTTTTTTTGTCATTTCTGGACAAACTGCACAACTAATATGTATCAACAGACTATAATAAAGCCATTTTAAGCATTTTTAGGCATTTTAAAATTTGACCATTTTTGACAAAAATCAACATGCCATAGTATGACTTTTTTGAATTTGTCCAATTTTTTTGACATCCCATAATATGGTGTTTTTCTTAAATTTCAGGACGAACTATACAATTAATATGTATCAACAGACTATAATAACATCATTTTTTAATCATTTTTAAGTATTTAAAAATTTGAGCACTTTTGACAAAAATCGACATGCTATAGTATGACTTTTTTGGGGGGTGCCAATTTTTGGACATCCCATAATACATTTGAGTCCAAATACTTTTTTTACTCTATTTTTTCGCCATTATCACACATTAATTGCATTCATATTATGTTGAGATATGAGATTAAACACGTTCATCAGTATTGCTGTTTCTCTCACTCTTTATTTCATCATAACTTGACTTTTCTTGCTAAATTACAGAGGTGGAAGAAGTATTCAGATCCCTTACTCAAGTAAAAGTACTAATACCACACTGTGAAAATACTCCACTACAAGTAAAAGTCCTGCATTCAAAACTTACTGCAGAAAAAGTACAAAAGTATCAGCATTAAAATGTACTTAAAGTATCAAAAGTAAAAGTACTCATTATGCAGAATGGAGCCAATCAGATTGTTTTATATACTCTAAGTATATAATTCGATTAATAATTACTGCCCATTTTAACTATTAAACTATTAAATATACTGTATGTGGTTTAATTTATTAACATGCGTAATCACTTTAAATGTATCATTTTTTATGTTAACTTTTGACCTGAAAGTAACTAAAGCTGTCAGCTAAATGTAGTAGAATAAAAAGTATAATATTTACTCTTAAAATGTAGTGGAATTGAAGTATGAAGTTACAAATGTGGAAATACTCAAGTAAAGTAAAAGTACCTCAAAATTGTACTGAGTAAATACATTTAGTTACATTCCACCACTGCTAAATTACTATCTCATTTTCGTTTTAAATTAATTCTTCAAATTAAGGATTTTTCTCCACAATAGTTGCATTGACTCCAGTTTGAAAGCTATTTTTATCTTTGAAAATTTAAAATTTAGATTTTTTTAGTTCTTACAATTGAAAGTTAATGAAATGAAAACATCAACACCTGTTTATTTAGACTAAAAGAAATTACAAATCTGTGCAAATGTTTCTTTGGTCTGTTTCAATGATCTCCTGCTGTAACATCTTCCAACTTTGAGTTTTCAGAGTTAATTTGCACGACACTGAAAATGTCTCACACTGTTTGCTCCAGATGTTTGTTTGTTGGAAGGAAAATAAAATGACTTCAGATAAAGTCGGCAGCAGATGCAGCCGAGCACATTACACAGAGCTTCAGCTCCAGCGGAGCCTTTTACAGTTTTACATTAAAAGTTTGAGACGTTAGAAGAGAAGAGAGAGTTGGAATCACAGCACAGAAACACCGAGGAGAAGCTTCGTCTCTCGGAGACTTTCTGACCCTCGCTGAGATATTTCTCCTCCTCAGAGTTTAAAAACAGCGTCTCTCTGCTTGTGACCTTTGACTCTCTGCAGATCTTTAATCGATGAAAGATTATAAAACAAGAAAAACATCAACAGGAGACAGAAAGCTTGCCGAGTTCCTCCGGAGAGTTTCTCTCATGAGGCCAATTACTGAGTTTATCTTCGCTGCAGCAGCTGTTAGTTCCTGCAGACGATCTCATCTAACGGACGAAACAACGTTACTGACTCACCAGAGAGTTAAACTGTAGAAATAATGAACACCTACAAAATCTATATGCTTTCAGGTTATAGTATGGTGGTCACCTTACAGTGTCAACTATAATAATCCATCCATCTATCCATTTTCATCCGCTTATCCAGGGCCGGGTCGCGGGGGCAGCAGGCTAAGCAGGGCATTCCAGATTGTTTGGTCATTTAATTCAGGAAAAATGTTGGAGAATAAAATCACTGGTTGCAGCTTCTAAGATGTGATCTTTGTAGTATCTTATGGGTTTTTTTTTTCATTTCATATTTTTTGTCATTTTACGTATTGTTTCTGGTCATTTTATGTCTTTTTTGACATTTTTGGTAATTTAATGTCTCTTTAATTTGATGTCTCTTTATAGTAATTATACAGGTTTTGTTTTTGTCATTTTTACATATTTTTTTGGTAATTTTATGGGTTTTTTTTTATTATTTTTGGTCATTTTATGTCTTTTTACGTCTCCTGATGACGTCATTTTATATATATATTTGTCTGATATTACTGATTATTTTGGGGTTTTGATTGTTGGTCAGACAGTCAAATACCTCAGTTTGGACATTAAACAGACATTGTTCATTATATTCTGACATTTCACAAACAAAACAAAAACTAATCTGCAGTAAAATAATAAAAGAAACTTGAAGGAGCACATTTTCAGGCAAAAAATTTCACTTCATTGTTTTTTTATGTGAAGAAAATAATAAAAAATTAAACAATAAAGAACGACAGTATATAGTATATCGATCTTGTATAGTTCTTCTCTACAGTGTGGAAATATGAATAATTACAGTTTTTGTTAATCAAATATCCAATCCATTTTAATGATTTATATATATATATAACTTTATATTTTAAAAAGGTTATTTTCTCAATTTCCAATAACCTAAATAAATAAAGAACCAAAATTGTCATTAAAAATATATATTTTTTTAAATAAATCTAGCCTTTAATATAGGCTACCAAAGACAGTTCAGCCCGGTTTGTGTTTAACTTTTATTTTTTTTAACTTTGTGCTTTTATTTTGTGTCCAGTTTTTGGTGTTCAGCCTCAGTTTTTCCTCAGAGAAACTAAAAGTGTTTCTAGCTGCATGTTTGTCTCCTGCAGCTGCACTGTGATCTTCTGACTTTGTCTCGCTGCTTCTTCAACTCTGAAAACAAACTCCTGCAGGTCTGAGATGCTCAGAGACTCTCTGACAGTTTCCTCCATCGAGCTCACGGCAGCCAGAGTGTCTGCTGCAGACGCTGCAGACGTAGCAGACTGCGCAGCTGCAGCGTCTGCAGCTTCTGCAGCTTCTGCAGCGTCTGCACCAGAGGACAGTTTGTCTCTGATTGTTTTCAGCTGGTGCAGCAGCGGTTTGATAGCTTCTCTGAACTCTCCGCTTCTCATCAGCATCTTCGCCTTCACTGACTTCGTCCTCTCTTCTTTTGAGTCTTTGCTTCTAGAAGAACAACCAACGACTCTTCCGATTAAAGCAGCTGCAAACCTCGTGGCGAACAACGCACCAAAAGCTCCTCCGGCTGCTCCGCCGGCTGCACCAACACTCCCTCCAAAAGTACCGCCGATCGCACCGCCGGTCACACAGCCGACAGAGCACCACGCCGCGTCCCTGAACGCACCGTGAACAGGACCGCCTGCAGCGCAGACCGCACCGCCGACCGCACCGCAGAAAACGCCGCCTGCGACGCCTCCGAGCACCGAGCCGAAGAAGCCGACGGCTGCACTGACTGCACCGATACGACTGCAGAACCTGCAGCAGGTTGCAGCAGCGACTGCACCCAGAGCACCACAGGCTGCACCAGTAACGCCCCCACAGGCTGCACCCAGGACCCCCCCGAACACACCCAACACAACCGGGACCGGGTCAGTCCCAGAACTGTCCTGCTGCAGGCCAGCAGCCGTCTGCAGGAAGTCGTCTGCGGCTCTGCGCAGACGAGCTCTGCGTTCACTGTAGAGACGCAAGAAACACGTCAAACTGCTGATCAGCTCGTCTTCTGGCTCAGACGGAGAGGTGAAGAGTCCCAAGGCCACAGAGCCTTCAAAGTCAAACAGGTTCTCCATTTTTGTGTTGTTTTTCTTTTAGAATAATCCTGGAAACTGATGTGTAGTCTTGTAGTTGTTGGATGGAGTTTTAGATCAAGAAATCGGCGGTTAATTCCCACAAATAAAACCAGGATTTCTCACCACGAAGAGGTCGAAGTTGCTGCTGTTTTGTCTGAGAATGAAAACCAGAAAAGTATTCAACATTGTGAAAAAATAAATCAATGCAACAGTGATTTGCAGCTGCAGGTTCAAACATTTTCAGATGTTGACTGATACTTTGATCCTGAAATCAGAATATCTCAACCTCTTCAGTTTAATCTGTCTCTAATCTGAAGGCAGCAGAGCTTCCAAAGTCAAACAAATTCTCCATTTTTGTGTTGTTTTTTTCTTTCAAAGTATCCTGAAAACTAAGTCGAAGTCTATAAAATAATTTTCACACGACAAAAAACGTAAAAACCATGCATGCTAGCATGTACACCTGTATGCGTGGTTTCTATGGTTTTTATGGCTTGCTAAAAAATTATGTTTACACCTTTGCAGTACTTTTAACATTTAAAAAAATGTTATGATGTATGTTATTTCACAGTATATTCTTCAAGCTTCAAGCTGTTGGCTTTAAGAATGAAATATTTAACTGTTTTACTTTAATTTGCATGTCAGAGCTGCTTTAATAAACTTGAACCTCAGACGGTTTAAACTGTGTTTCTGTT
Source organism: Centropristis striata (assembly GCF_030273125.1). Classification (NCBI taxonomy): domain Eukaryota; kingdom Metazoa; phylum Chordata; class Actinopteri; order Perciformes; family Serranidae; genus Centropristis; species Centropristis striata. Next base: position 25,769,708 of record NC_081537.1, on the reverse strand, counting down.
CTCGCGCTCTGCAGATTTTCCAGTTTGGGAAGTTTAGTGAAGTGAGCTGACGGCTGCAGCTGCTGACTGTCTCAACATGTTTTTACAGACTGAGAACATTAAAACTGTAACAACGAGCTGCTTCGAAACCTTCAGGAGGAAAATAAAACAACAGATGGAAACACGTTGAAACGAGTTTAACTGATGTTTGAACTTCAGTGTTAGTTGTACTTACAGTTTGTTCCAGCTGTGGGTTGAAATTTCAGCTGCTGTTTGCAGGTAAACTCACCTGATGTTTGCAGTCACATGATCAGAGGAAACGGAAGTGGAGCGGTGACAGCAGGAGGCGGAGCTTAACCCTCTGCGATCTCTGTGTTCATTTTAAGCCATATTTTTCACTTTAGTTTTGGCAATAATTTTGCTCGTGATACTGCAAATGAAATTTTGGAAGATTTTTTCTACTTTTTTCTGCATAAACTTTTTAAACAACTTCCGCCCTGCTCAAAACTACCGAACATTCAAAGATTTTTGAGGAACTTTTCCTGTTTGTTTTACCTGAGAATGTATAATATAAATCTGCATTATATTTGAATTAAGTTACTGAAGTCCCTTACATTGGAATAAAACTTTCTCTCTCTGGACTAATGAGCTTCTGACTGTCAGTGAAGTTTGAACGCTCGCTGCAGAACAAAGTCTCACATTTAATTCAAAAGATGTATTTTTTCCTTCAACTGCCTGCAAACATTCTTCTTCTTCTTCAGTGGAGGAGCTTCTGACAGAGGAGATGAAATAAACCATATAACACAGATAATATTTCCTCACAGGTCAGCTCTGTAACTGAAGGGCTCATGTGCAGAAAGTTTCAATTCATTTTTCCTAAATTAATGGATTCATTTTTGAGGTAAAACAAAATGTGATGGTTGCAGGTTCTCACAAAAAAGACTCAGTCTGAAACTTGTGCAGCTTCAATACTCGTCCGGTCCGAGTCGTGACACTGAAGTCACAGAAGTGTTTTAAATAAAAGATTTCAGAGCTGAGCGTACGTCTGCACCACTGAGACTGGGATTATTCTGCATCAGCTGTTTGTGAGTTTGTAAGATGATGTTCTGACATAATTGTGTTGTAAAATGTTGCTTCCATTTCCTTTAATTGACGAAAATATACTGTTTTTGGATTCTTCTTCACCATGTTGCATGTGTGTGACATAGAGGTGTAAATCTTGGGTTTCATCCTATTTTATACATGAAAGATCAAGATTCATCAAGATTGCTGATATCACAAAGTCTGCCACGGTACATTTTATTTCTGAGCTCTTCCAGATATTTAAATAAAAACAATCTGTTCACTATAAAGTGCCATATTACATTTAAGCGCAAATCTTTTTTATGGGTTAATTTTAAAAAGCCTGTGATCTTTCAGTCATGAACATTGACCGTTCACAAGATCGGTTCTATCTGTGAGCTCAGTTTACTGCTCAAAACAAAACAGGCAGACTGTCAAAATAAGAGCATATATTAAAGACGGTGATATCAATGCAGTTTTCTGTGTCTACTGGTCATTTCACATATTTTGGGGGTAATGTATGTCTCTTTTTAGTAATTTTACAGTATTATTTTGGCATTTTATGTCTCTTTTTAATCATTTTACGGGGATTTTTTTTAAAAGTTTCTACATTTTTGAGTAATTGTATTTTTTGGCATTTTTAGTAATTTCATGTCTCCTTTTAGTATATTCACAGGTTTTTTTTGGCATTTCACATATTTTTTGGGTAATTTTATGTAAATGATCAGTAATTTTATAGTATTTTTTTGTCATTTTATGATTTTTTTTGTCATTTTGAATTCTGCTGATATTATATTCATATTATCTAAAAATAATATCTAAAATACTACCTCTACATGTTACCACTCATCCTCATTCATCTCCTTTACATATATAGCTATTTATTCTATATTCAGTATTTTTTGCCATTCAATTATTTATCCTTGCTGTGATATTTATACTTTTTATACCTCTATACCTTATTGTCCTTAAGTGTTTTGTGTTGTTGTTCTTAATTTATTTTATGCACTATGGGAGTTGCAGTCTAATTGCATTGTGCTATGTACAATGACAATAAAGGCTATTCTATCTATTCTATTACTGTTATTCTAACTGATCTCAGTCGTGGTCCTAACCTCCCCAACACCGCTCGGTGGATTGGATCTATCATCCTGTCAGAGTGAGTAGAGTCCATGCACAGAGAGGCGTGACAGCGTGGTGTAAAGAGGGTCACCTTTATTCTCACAAAAACACAACAGGAACGTACAAAAGCAGCAACCTTTGTATTTTTTTTTGTTTGTTTGGTTGATTTTTCTCACACGAAGCAGCAACTTTTCACTTTCTATACAGTTGGTTGCGTTGCGTTTGTGTTTGTGCATGTTGAGTTGGTCTTTATTATTATACTGACTCTGTAGATTATCATTCTTCTTCTTCTTCACATCACAGACGACACGACCCACAGCAGGCAGACTCCCACAGCCAGAGACAACACCAGCCTCACAATAATCCTGTTTACTTCTTCAGACAGTAGGCGGGGCTCTACGGCCCGTTTCAACATCATACAAAACTCTATGTTACTGTACAGTTTATTGATCTATCATACACTCACGAGTATACACAGAATTATTGACAGAAAGTTTGACCTCTGTTGACCCAGCGTGCAGATTTCCAGGAATGTATACAGTATGCATGCCATTTTTTCCTTAAAAAAATGTCCACATAAAATCCATTTTTGTAATATATCATTTTGGGGGTTTATATACATTTTTGAACATCCACAAATGGTTTGAACAATCACACATTCATCATAAACCATGAAACTGTATCTGTGCAGAGAACGGACACGTCGGTTATAATTAACAGCTACAAAATGTACCAGAGGTGATTGTTTTAGAGGGAAATGTGCTTTTTTATAAATGTGGTGGCTGGATATAATATAATATAATATAATATATAATATAATATATATATATAGTGATGGTCTGGAGGAAGCCGCCCTCTCCGCTGCTGCACCGCTCGACTAACAAACTGAGATCATGGTTCGTTTTTTTATGGTTCAGCAGGAAAAAAAATAAAAAATCTTCAACACAGAAAAATAATAATTTACAGAATAAATGTGTCACATGCTTATGAATCCTCTTCAAGTATAAAAATACAAAAAAAGCTTGATTATATATATAAAACATAGATGATACTTTTTCTTTTTTACATGTTAATAAAGCGATTTATTAATAAAACAAAAACTAAATGGTCTTATAATACACATACAGTTTATCTGTGAAGGTTATACTCTAACGTCGTGCTGAGACTAATAATAATAATACATAAATGTATTATAACTATAGTGTGAAACATCTGTTTGTAGTCTAATTTTTGAGATTAATATGTCAAACAGCGCCGAGCCTGAAAAACATCTCAAAACATCTTTCAATATTTCACCCAAAAACCTTCCAGCTCGACTCGAATTATTCCACCAGGTTTGATGTCATGATTATAAACATTCATCTTTAAAAAAATAGAAATTTTGGCTGTATGTGTCCCAATTCCATACTTCAAACTAACTGTTATAGAATCAAGTTTTTGCTGCTAATAAAAGAAAAAAATACATATTTCCATTTAATAGCAACTGAAAATTACTTGATTTTGACTTTTTATTTTTATTTTAAAGTCTTCCCGAGCTTTCTCACCACCATTTATAATTAGTTTTAAAGGAAAAATTCAACACTTTTACACTTAAATATCAGTTTACTTTAAGTAATTTGTGGCCAGTGCAGAGGCTTTAGGCAAAATGTTTATTTAAAAAATTATATCAGCTTCAATTTTTGTCAAGTAAATACTGGCTGAATGTGTCCCAATTCCTTCAAACTAACTGTTATAGAATCAAATTTTTGTTGCTTTTAAAAGAAAAATAATTACATTTTTCCATTTGTAGCAACAGCAAATTACTTGATTTTGACTTTTTTTTTAATTTTAAAGTCTTCCCGAGCTTTCTCTCCACCATTTATAATTAGTTTTGAAGGAAAAATCCAACAATTTTACACATAATTTAAGTTTACTTTAAGTAATCTGTGGCCAGTGCAGGAGCTTGAGGCAAAAAATGTCTATAAAAAAATGTAAGCCTCAATGTCCCGATTTCATACCACAAACTAACTGTTATAGAATCAAGTTTTTGCTGCTATTAAAAGAAAAAACAATTAATTTTTCAATTTTGTAGCAACAAACTACTTGAGTTTGTCATTTATGCTTTTAAAATCTTGTTTTGTGTGCAGTGGCTTTAGGCAAAACATGTCTGAAAAATGTTCTTAATCAGTCTCAATTTTTGTCAGAAACCAAATGTAATGTCAACAAGCTACATCAGCCGATCAAATACGTGCAGGATCTCACTCCTGGCAGATTATTTTTATATCCTGAATGACAAATTTCTACAGTTAAACTCACAATTTTGTCGTAACACGAGAAAAAAAACGATTAAAAGACAATTTGAGTTTGCAGCTTCTGATGATTTTCAACTCATCGATCTGTTACAAACTTGACTTTATGGATAAATAATCGTCTCACTGATGTGTGAAGCACTAACAGCCTCCTCCACTGTTTCCCTGCAGGCTGTTTTCTGTCTAAACAGCTACACAAAGGTGCTGACAGCGTGATCACAACGTCCCCAGTTTGAGTTCAGCAGGTTTCTTTACTACACCTTGTTCCCTTTCTCTCTTTTCCCTCATTTCCTGTCAGCTCTCTTCTACTACAATACTCTGATAAACACATAAAATGCCCCGATATACATAAAAAAGCAGATTTTTAGCAAAAACTCTGTGGTTTTGCTCGATCAAAATAATGTCACAGATGTTTTCTGTGAGTGAAACGTGTTAAACCTGTTCTGATCAGCTTCAATGGAAGACGGAGCTGGTCTTAGAGAGACAATCTGCAGGACAATAGTGTCCAGTTTCAGACCGTCTCTGCTCTGAATGGAAGACATTCATATAGAGTTAAACTCAGATATTCATATGAAATAGTTGTGTCAAGAATTAAACAAGAGAGCTGGAGGGAGAAGTTCAAATTGTGCAACTTTGTCTCGAAAAAATGACGTTCAGATGCAACGAAACAAAACAAAACTGCATTTCATTTAGGTTTTGTTGGGAACAAAGTTGCAATTTTAAACATGTCATAAATGTGACTGATTTGACACCCAGAACTCCTCCGTGTGCAGATATCTGCAGACTTTAATTGGAGATTTTTTTGTGATACGTCCAGAACAAAATAATCCCAGAGAATCAGTTAAATCTGCCTTAAAACATAGCTGACAATCACAGTTTTGTTGCATGGGAACGTCATTTTTAGGAGACCAGGAAAGCCAGAGTGTTGGTTTTATAAAGTTGCAGAAATTATCAGACTCTGCACGAGTTTCCAAGAAGTTTCCAAAGTTACTGGATCAACCAACAAGCACACTGCAAAAAAGCGGTGTCTTAAAACAAGATAAAAACATTAAGTCTGAGGGAAATGATCTTGCTGCATGGACAGATAATTTCACTTGACAAGATTTCTTGAATTAAGACTGTTAAATCTAGAAATAAGCATGTTGAACACTTCAAATAAGAAACTAAACTATTAAACAAATAAACTCTTAAAACAAGATAAATTATCTAACACTTGTAAATCTAAGCTTTTTTTTTATCTTGGTAAGAAACAAATAATTTGCAGTGCAGCTCTGATGTTCGCTGCTTTAAAAACTGCATCAAAATCTTTATCAAGTCCTCAAATGTTTTTGTGATACGTCCAGAACAAAATAATCCCGTAGAATCAGTTAAATCTGCCTTAAAACGTAACTGACAGTCACAGTTTTGTTGCATGGAGACGTCATTTTAAGGAGACCAGGAAAGCCTGACTCTAAAGTTGCAGAAATGATCAGAAATTGCACGAGTTTCCGAGAAGTTTCCAAAGTTACTGGATCAACAAACAAGTAGCTCTGATGCTCGCTGCTTTAAAACTGCATCAAAGTCTTATCAAGTCCTCAAACTTTATGAAAGTGATACTAAATCTTTAATTCGTCCTCAGTGATTGTTGCATGAAAACTTTGACTGCTTTGAGCATTTTTAATTTAGTCACTTGAACAAAACAGGATTAGTGAGCAGTATGGAAGTGGGACACAGATATTAGATGGATTGTTAGAGATGGAGCTGCAGGTCCAGAGCCAGAGCAATTACCTCCACATGTAGAAACCTTTATCTACACCGAGGCAGAACTTGAGCAGGATGAAGTGATTATTGGAGCTAATTATTGGAGCGTTATCTTCCTGTCGAGCTTACCGCGTCGGATAAATGATAAAATCTCACACTGTCAAGGTCTGAACTAGGAATCGAGTCCAAAACCAGAACGATCCGAGTACTCGCTCCTCACGTTATTAGTCCAGCTGAGACCTGAGAAGCAGACAGAGGATGGAGAGAGCGAAGCAGCAGAGAGAGAGAGAGAGAGAGAGAGAAGAGAGAGAGAGAGAGAGAGAGAGAGAGAGAGAGAGAGAGAGAGAGAGAGAGAGAGAGAGAGAGAGAGGCTGGCTCACAGAGGAACATCAGAGAAGCTGATGGTGATTGGCCAGAAGGATGAGCAGCGTTTCTGCCGAAGCACGAGAGGGAAATATCTCAGCACTGCCCCCAAAAACAAGCCAAGCAGAGAGGGAAGAAGTGTCAGAGCAACAAAAAAAAAAAACAGCCGAGAAATTTAGTTTTGGATGGAAACGAGAAGCGGTGAAAAAAGGGAGGGGGAAAAGAAAAAAGACAAAAATCAAAATTTACAAACAGACAAATGTATTTCAAGTTAAATGTCACATGTGTGTCTGCCCCCCCCTCCTCCCCCCTCTACTCTCTGTCTCCTGATTGGCCGTCGGGGCTGTCAGCTGTTTGCTGCAGCGTCCTCGAGGCTGTCGCTGAGCTGCAAACAGCCACAAATGATGCTGAGATCACAGGCCACTGTCAGCTCTGGGACGGAAAATCTGTCCTCATTCAACTCCTCTTCCTCCTCTTCCTCTCTGTGACGCAGGGACGAGGGAAGGACGGAGAGAGGAGAAGCAGGGAGGACAGTAAATTATAACAAGAGAGGAAAGAAGAGACAGGAGAGATGACGAGGTGACAGGACCAGAGACACCAGGAGAGGAGATGAGGAAGAAGTGGGAGAGTAAACAGAGAGAGGGGACGAGGAAGAAGGAGGTGAGGAGATGAGACAAGTGGGTGAAAGGATAGGAGAGGAAACAAGGAGATAAAAGGGTAGGACCAAAGGAAACAACAAGATGAGAAAAGGGAGTTAAGTCAAGGACAGGAAAGGAAACGAGGAGAGAAGAGGATAACAGAAAGCGAAAATAATGGGAAAGAAAGGACAAGAGCGAAACAAGGAAACGAGAAAAGGCGGCTAGTCAAGGAGAGGAGATGAGGAGGAGAGAAGAGGAAAAGAAACAAGAGAAAATGATAAAAGGACACAAAACTAGAGAAGGAGACAAGACAAGGAGACAAGAGAAGGACACAAGAGAAGGAGACTAAAGAAGGACACAAGAGAAGGAGACAAGAGAAGGAGATGAGAGAAGGAGACAAGAGAAGGAGATGAGAGAAGGAGACTAAAGCAGGACACAAGAGAAGGAGACTAGAGAAGGAGACGAGAGAAGGAGACTAGAGAAGGAGACAAGAGAAGGAGATGAGAGAAGGAGAGTATCTTGAGGAAGAGGAAGAAGGAGTTTCTGTACCACCTCTGAGTCTCAGCAGCTCCTTTAAGAGCCAAATAAACAAACGGAGCTCATCCTCGATCCTCTCTGCTCCTCTCTACTCCTCTCTCTGCTCCTCCCTGCTCTCCCTGCTCTAGATCATCACCACTCTCACATCAGTGATGGCGGTCTGCTCCTCCGTCGAGCTCAGACAGATTAATGACAGACAGACGAACAGAGGATCAGATGTTTACTGTCCTTCAGAGGAAGAAAAACCTCAGGAGACTCTATAAAGTCCTGATCGTCACTGTCTATCAGTCACCAAAGTCATTAATGTTCAACTGAATCCATCAGGAACAGAAACACGAGCAGTCACACCATCAGATGTTGTAAACAAGCTTTGGTTCAAGTTGGATCTGATCCAGATTCACTAAATCAATATTTTTATATCAACAATGGATCAAATTGCAAAGTGTAGCGTGAAGAACTTCAGTTCTGTCAGATATATGAACACAGTGAAGCATTCAGCAGCTAAAGTGACACGTAAACAATTTTTCTACTAAAATTTGGTGCATATTTATGTTTTTTCAACATTGGAAAACCTGTGAAAATATACAATAAAAGCTTTGCATTGCCAGTAAACGATGCTTATCTACTTTTTTCATACGAAAAACAGGGTTGGTAAACTAAAAAAGTTACTTATGGAGTCTCCGACTAAACTGTAATGATTTCTGTGATGCAGACGGATGGGAATCAATTTTTTTTTTAAGTTTTAAAAAATGCCAAAATTATATTATTTATTAAAGGCAGAAACTGTAAAAACAGAAATTATTGTAATATTTTCACATTTCTGACAGTTGAGGAGCAAACCAAGTGTGACAAACGCTTCCATCAGGAAAAATAAACCAAATTGGAGCTAAAAATAGTGAAATAAATATCTATTCTGCAGGTCTAATTTAAAATTTTGCCAAAAATAAACAGATCCTGTAAAAAGCATTAAGTTTTGTGCTCTTTCGTAACATTCTGAAGCCATGAATGACTCGGCTGGGACTCACACTTGGACTGAACTGCTGTTTACACAGAGCTGAGGGGAGAGGACAGGAGAGGTTTTTAAAATGGAAGTAGTTCAATATGTATAAGGTGGAGTCCAATTTCCACGTTTCCATGGAGCTGCAGGACTTTTTATTTTATATATTGCAGTGAAAAATGAGACCACAGTAAATAAAAATGTGGCAGGAGAAAAAAAACAGCCTGAAACTGCTTGTTGGGGTTTGGAGAATTAACTTTAGTTTCTTCACGCCGTCTGATTTGATTCGATAAGGAATTAATCCAAATTCAATAAAAAGCTTCTGAACCACAACCAAAGGAGACAAAAGCACTTTGTTCTGTGGTGAAAGTGAAGGAGGGAACACTTTAAATGTCACTAATAATTCCTCATTTCACAGCAAATCTAAAGTCTGCTGCTGCATAAACTGTGATGGATGTTTAATAATGCATCTTCTAAATAAACGTGTTTATAACCTGATGGGCTGACTGCCCGTTTCTCCAGCCGTCTGGTGCAACAGCATCGTGACTGATTGAAGTGATTGCCAGAACTATGAGACTGAAGTTAAAGTGGATTATGCTCTAAAGGATCAAATCCACAGGGCAATAAAGCCTCAGTGAGAGGACGAGATCAAAGAGAAAGTGGTGGATTCTTTGCAGCCTGCTGAGGATAAACAGCAAAAAAAAAAAACAGTTTGGCTGAATAAAACACAGTTAAAAAGGCTTCCACGTCGTCTGAAAGCTCATATTGTGTGTATCCGTGTTGGAACAGGGTGTACGGGGAGGAAGAATCGCAGCCTGACAACGGCTTAAGTTCAGCAATGAAAGAAAACAGTTCTTGGTGACAAGGTGCTGCTCGCTGCCTCGGGGGGACACGAGTACATCTGCGGCTCGCTCACAGCGCTCAGGAACAAAAGCAGCAGCAGACAGGTGCACCACAGGGATTATAACCTGCACCGCCTCTTTTTACTGCAGCACAGCAGCAACTTCACCATCAAACCCACAAAGACACAAACTGCTGCTGGAGGTTTCCAGTGGTGGAAAAAAACTAAGTACATTTACTAAAGTACTGTACCTAAGTACATTTTTGAGGTACTTGTACTATATTTGAGTATTTCCATTTCATGTAACTTTATACTTCTACTCCACTACATTTAGCTGCCAGCTTTAGCTACTTTTCAGGTTGAGATTTAACATAAAAACATAATACATTTAAATGTTTTATTAATCAACCCACATAAAAGTATATGAAGTAGTTAAAACAAGCCCTACCTTCACAACAGTGAAATTAAAGCTTACATAAATGCATCAAAAATAATAATACAATAATATATTTGGACAATCTGAGTGTGTCCATTCTCCATAACGAATCCTGTTACTTTTGATACTTTCTAAACAAAAGTAAAAGTACTAATAATATATTTAAAATATATTTAACCATAAAAAACATTTAAAAAAAATTGAATTTACATGTGTACACGTTTATAAATTAACCCAAATAACAGTATATTAAGTAGTTAAATAAGGACTACTTTAATAACTCTAAAATGCTGATATCATTAATGCATGAATAATAATAATATTAATCCAATACTATATTTAGAATATATAAAACAATCTAAGTGGGTCCATTCTGCACAGCGAATACTTTTACTTTTGATACTTTGAATACATTTTGATGCTGATACTTTTGTTTACTTTACCTCAGTAAGTTTTCAACGCAGGGAACCCGGTCTCACAGGAATCCGTGAAATAGCCACGGATTCGCTTAACTCAAAATCCGTGGAATAGCCACGGAATCACTCAAATTTCCGTGAAACTGACACGGATTTCGCTACAATGCAAGTTAATATTTTTTCCTATTGGTTTGTTCCAAGTCACGTGACTTTTAAGGTCCTGGCGGTCAGAACAAAAAATATGGCGGACAGTTCTCAATATTCAAAAAAACTAAAATCAATATTTTGACTTAGTTTCTGCATAAAAATGGATTTTGATCACATTTCTAGCGAGAAATATGTTTTATTTTCTAAATATTCACTCAGTGAATGTACATAATCACTTTGTATGTTGGAATAGCCACGGGATATGACTATCATTAACTTGCATTGTAGCGAAATCCGTGGCTATTTCACGGATTCCTGTGAGACCATGTTGATGCAGGACTTAATTTCACCGTGTGGTATTAGTACTTTTACTTAAGGAATCTGAATAGTTCTTCCACCACTGGAGGTTTCCTGAAGCAGATAAAAGCCACACAGGTCAGCGAGAGGAGCAGATGTGGAGGAATTTGGCGGCTCGTTTAGAGTCTAACAGCTTCTGATTAACAAACACTTCACACTCATCAGCCCGAGGTGAGAACACACACTTCAACACGTTCTGCTGAGTCACTAACAGGCATCGTGTGTTTACTGCATCCTTCAGCCTCCACGGAGAAGAGGTGAAGGATTAAAGGAACATTAAAGATGGCAGTAACTTAATGAGTTGTGTCCTGACTGTTTACATTAACTTTTATACATGAGGTTTCTTCTGACACTGTATGTACAGTTTAATATGACAGAGACATATTTATTTCCAGTGAGGAGGGAGGAGCCTGTGGGAGCCCAGTTACACCAACGAGATGACACTAAAGATCCTGCAAGTCATTATGATGAGTAAGTATCTCAAATTTTATCATAATAACTTATCTTGTGTTCACACCAAACACCAAGCAAATGTACATCCTGCAGGAGTTTGACTGCAGGGAAACGTTTGTGATTTTTCAAGAATCGCAGGTATAAACAATGCTGACATTTCTTTCTGTGGCTAAAATGCGTCCCAGATATGTCAGAAAACCACAAGCTGTCATGTCTGGGTTCATTACGTCCTCCAGAGGTGCACACAACTCGGTGAACTGCATCTAGATGACTGATTACTGATTTTGCTGTGATTTAACTGCAATAAATGGATCAAAAATATGAAGAAATGACTACAACATGATGCCGTAAAGAGTGTGCAGAAAGGCTTTGTGAAGTCAGTCTGCAAGATTTACAATTCTTGTTTTCTGAATGGAGTTTAAGGCAATCAGAGCTATGCTGGCTGCCACTTCTACAGCAGTATGCAACCAAAATAAACAGACTTTGCAGTGATTTTTATCGCAATAAATGAATAAGAAGTATGCAGGAATAACACCATTATGATGCTGATGTGTAAAAAGTCTGTATTCATGATTTTGCAGGTCAGTCTGCAAAATGACAAGCAAACAGCTTTCAAAATGCTTGTTTTCTGAATGGAGTTCAGGACGATCAGAGCTATGCTGGCTGCCACTTCTACAGCAGTATTCATCCAAAATAAACTGATTCTGCTGTGATTTGATTGCAATATATGGCTCAAAAGGATGCAGAGTAACTTCCTCATAATGGTGATGTGTAAAAAGTCTGATTTCGCGCTCTGTCGGGTCTTTCTGCAAGATGACAAGCAAGCAACTCTTAAAATGCTTGTTTTCTGAATGGAGTTTGGATCAATTAAGGCTTTGCTATGCAGGAGAATCTCAACTATGACAGGCCTTCATGACACGCTTTCTTGTTTGAGTTGAAAACTGTCAAATCATGCAAATATGCAAAGAAACATATTGTGTATTTGCGGCATTAATTCACATAATTTTCATGCTGGCTTTTGTTGCGTAAAAAAATGCTTTATGTCAGGTGTGAACACACTGCAGGCATCTCAAATAATGACTTTGTATCTTTTGAGATATTTTTTGAAGATAGTGACTCATTTTATTGAGATACTAAGTTATTCTCTTCATAATGACTTAAAGGATTTTTTTTTAATCAACTTTCCATCATAATATTTTTTTATTCTACTGGGCAAATGAGCTTCCGTAGGAACCAGATAATTACTGTGTAAATGAGTAAAACTCTGCACTGTTCAATATTAACACCATGTTTGAAGACATTATCTCAACCATGAACTCACTCCTGACTATGTAAACATGGAGTTTATGCTCAAAAAATAATAATAAATGAATAAATCAAGAACTCTCTGGGCTGTGTTTGCTCTCAGGCTCTTTGGGTAAGACATTTTTAAAAAGCAATAAGGGAAATGAGGCGCAGGACGAGGAGCTGATGTTCAGACACGAGCGGCTGGATCCTGCTGCAGGTTTCTGAACACAACCTGAACACGTCTAGCTGCTTTCAGGGGACACATTATAAACGAGCTGCTGCATGTTCAATAAATTCATGAATTAACCAGAAGATTCCTGAAGCTGACCCACATACAGAGACTTTGACTGACTCTTATCACTTTCTCTCTCACAGTATTTTCTGAAAGCTTCTTTCTTTTTTTTTCTTTTTTCCTGGAGAGGACCGTGGCCGAGGAGGGTCAGGCCTGCAGCCGGAGATAAGACGAGAGGAGCTCCAACAGCTAAAGGCCAAGAGCTGAGTTTAACCTCACACACACACACACACACACACACACACACACACACACACACACATTCTTGTACTTCTATCTTTGTGAGGGCCCTCATTGGAATAGTGAATTCCCTTGCAAGGTTATAATAGTACCTTAATTTTGTTGTGAATTTTGTTTTCAAATTCAGTTAGTTTTAATGAGTTTTTAGAGTGAGTTTGCTAGTTTTAGTTTAATATTTTTTTTAAAAAATACTTTAGTTTTAGTTTATTTTTTATTAGTTTTAGTGTACGGGGTATCTGTTGGGTGGGAGATTTAAAGAAGTCACAGCAAATTTTGCCTTTATTTCCTTTGGCTGATCCATCTTCATTATGGATGAATAACATTGACAAAGACGAAAACGAAGGACATTTTCACTATAATTTTAGTTAGTGTTGTAACCACACAATACTCAGTTAATTATCATTATCGTGTAACCTTTAACCCTTAAAACAAAGTCTGAAATCTCAAAAAAGCCAAAAAAGAAATGTCCTCACTTTGCAAAAATGTCCTCACTCTGTTGGTTAAAAACATGTAGTGGTCCTCACTATGTAGGAAGTACAAGAACACACACACACACACACACACACAGCCTCTGAAGCTGCTGGTTTATTACTCTCTGCTCTGATTGGGACGTTTTATTTTTACTGGCTTGAACTTTCCTGAGCCGTTCCTGAGTGTTCAACATCTCCTCGTCTACTGAACGTTGACAGTTTTTGTCTTGATTTATTTGAAATAATAAGAAGTTTATAAACTGATAAAGGTGCTCCAATCACGGGTCTATTTTAAGATTTATTTTTTTATTGGGAATAATACTGTCCTGATGGGAATCTCCCTGAATCCTCCATCATCAAATAATAATCAAATAATCTTTATTGTAATTAATTCTGATGAGCTGCAGACAATCAGAAAGTGTAAATAAGTAAATACCCTCAATCACATCCTGTGTCCTCAGATTAATGTTTTGTGTAACAAGTTAACTGCAGGTTAACTATAATTTACGGCAAATATTCCAAATAAGAAATATAAAGAAATGAATCGACTTTGAGGCAAATTTGTATTCTTCATGTGTCCAACAGAAGCATGAGGCGAGTTATTAAAGAGAATGGTTCCTTTATATAACCCTGATCTAATAATTTATAATGAATATGAGCTGATAATGATCGATCATCCGTCATAATAAATATCTTCCTGTCACTCCTCCAGAGTCTGAGTCTGTGTGTGTGAACGACAGGCTGGAAGCAGAAACTGAACATCTAACTGTGAAATTTAACAACTCCTGAATATTAAAATATTCATTTTACAGGTTGAAGTATTGTGCAAAATCCATCAGAAAAATTCAGGTGATTAATTTTCTGAGTCTAATGTATTTTTCTCTCCTGTTTTTGTGACTTAAGAGCAGGAGAAAGTAAAGCTTTTCAGGATGTTGTTGTAATATTTATTTTGGCCACAAGAGGCTGAAGTGAAACACTACATCTTATTCTATAAAAACTAAAACTGTTCACTTTTCTCTCTGAGTGCACGGATCAATTTAAACTCACATGGAGGCCAAATATTTATTTTTCACCTCTCAATACCCACACTGAAACCCCTCAAAAAATGTATTAAATACTAACTATAACAATAAATTCTTAAAATATATAAATTAAGAAGGTATATTTGATTTGTGTCCCTCTTTTATTAATTAAAAAATATATTTTTTTATTATTTATTTGTTAAACCAAAATATTTTTGTGTTAATCTAAAAAAATTCAATAAAATAATAATTAAAATAAATGAATAAATTATTTGAGAATTGCACTTTTGAAGTGACCCATTTTTAAAGAGAGATATTTAAATAATTTTAAATCTTAAATAATTAATACATTTGGTGGAATTAATTTCATAATTAGGTATTCAGTTGCTTTTATATCATTTTTTCCTCCGCAGCCTGAATCATTCTCCTTTTATAATTCTCCTCTTCTTCTCTGTAACAAATGTTTATTGCACATGTTAAATGAAAAAGCTTGTCTCCAGGCGACCTGCAGCTTGTGCTTCAGTCTGTCTTCTTGCATAATCAGTGTTGTAGCATTAGAGCTGTTAAAAAGGCATTCTGAGTAAACTGTGTTAATGTTTTGGGCTCTGGGCTGCTGCAGCGCCGCCTGCTGGCCGGAGTCTGCAGAGAGCAGCATGTGTGTGTGTGTGTGTGTGTGTGCGTGTGTGTGTGTAAGGGCTCAGGGAGAGACTACATGGCTGGATTCATGGTGAAATATATGAAATCATTCCGTGGCATTACTGAATGAGGATTTGTTTCTGAATCTAGAATAATAAAGCTAGTTGAATCAGTCACAAGCACCACCAAGACCTTCCTCAGGAAATCAAAACATCGACAGACTCGTACGACAAGAACTTGATCTCTAAGCAAGCTAGGTTAGATCCAGTAACTCAAATGTCAAAACACACATCAAGAACTGGTAAATGAGGTTTGTGCAGCGTGTTCCTCTGCTGTCTGTCTGAGTGTCTGCTGCTGGCAGGACGGACGGTCCTCTGGAGACAGCCAGGGGACGGTTAGAAGTGGAATACCTGCTGCTGGCCCTGGACTTTGGGGAAATCCTCTTTCTGCTTGCGGGTCTTGGGCCTCTCCAGGCTGCCCTGCTGCAGGTGTTTGAGCCGGGCCGCCACTGTCGGGCCCTTCGTCGGCCCCGGAGAGTTGGTGCTGTTCTGTGGGAGCCGACAGAGGAGATGGGGGTGAGTTTAACCCTTTATCTTTATATATTATTATTATTATTTTTTTTTTTAATGTAATTTCTTCTTGTTGTTTTATTTTGTTGTTGTCAGTAAATTGTATTTGATATGTTTTATTTCTGTTGTACAGCACCTTGTAACTTGCTTTTAAAAGGTGCTATATAAATAAAGTTATTATTATATTATTATTATTTATTGGGCGAAGAACAATATTTGGTAACTTCAGTGGATATCTAAAAGCTAAATCTCAGCATGGATTCTTCTATGTTGTTCCAAAAGTCTTGGCATATTGATGTAATATTCTGGAGGTTATTTCTGACCATTTTCATCCATTCTCGATATGAATAAAATTTCATTATTGAGCACCAAATGTGTGTAACAAATGGGATCAACCCAGCTGCAACAACTTATGGGACACAATTGAACCTGGACTGGACTTTAGAAAGCGTACCCTATTGTTATGACCCTTTATTCACCATAATAGGTTTAAATGAATAAATAATTCATTCTTTCATTAAGTAATTTTAATTAGATATTTGTATAGATATTTAGAGAAAAAAGTTGCAGATTTAGAGAAAAAAGTGGAGAAAAAGAAACGAAGAAAAAGAAAAAGAAAAAGAAAAGAATGTTGTTTTTTTTACACATTCCACATTCTGGCTGTATGTAATATCCTCCAATATTCTCTAGGGTTGATATTTGAAATTTCCAAGTATTTCAATGAGTGCCCTATTAAGGGTTAACCTGACTTCACTTGTGTAAAAAGTCTGAATTCATGTTTTGTCATTATTCCACAGGACAAAGAACGGTTTGCCTGGTATGTTCTGATTTTTATAAGGAGTGCTTAACAGAAAAAAAAAAACTTGGAACTTCTTAAACAACAGACGTCGTGAGGGGAGGGATGGAAAATTAAAGGGAGAAACTCAGAAAATGTGAGAAATGTTTTTCCTTCACTGCAGACAGAGAGGAAGTTATATTAATTATAATATCTGGATAAATCAAGGACACAGAGACAGCAGACCAAGAATCCATTCCTCACTTTGTTCCCACGCTGCTAAAGTTTCTGCTGCAAAATATATTAAAATTCCTACAGATAAAAAGTAGAGTTACATCGACAACAGTATTAGAGGAACAGGTTTGCACTGACTGCTTGTTTGCAGATAATTTGCACAATTCTTTGTCTGTGTTCTGACCTGTGAGGATTTTGCTCTAACTTTTTACAATTCTGTACAAATATACAAAAGTAAACAGTGTAAAGAGACATCTCACAGGACCTGGAAGGGTCCAGTTCTGCCTCATGGATGTGTATAAAAATGTGCAGTGAAGATGAAAATGCTCTGCTATGGAAATGTGCATTAATGAGCAACATTAGAAATAGACTTTTGTGTTTTTCTGCAAACATTAATCACTTTAAACAGAGCCGGCTTCACTGAGGGACAACAGCATCTGAATTTAAATCTCCTGCATGAGAGAAAATAGATTCTTCTTCTTCTCTCTGAACCCCTCCCGTGTCCTGTATTTTGACAGCTACCTGCTCGGCTACGTTGTGTGATAATTCCAACAAAAACAAGACCCCTCTCCTGAGCTGAATGTGTCACTGCAGCTGTCAGAGCAGCTCAGAAACTAAAGCAGCGCCGCCTCGGCCGTGACTCACCGCTCGGCTCGCCGTCAATTACAGGCTCAGTGTTTACACGCAGCAAACTAAACTCACTGCGAGTTAACAAACAAACATTAGATGATGAGCAGAGCTCACAGGAAGCAGGAGGTCAGCAGGGGGATGTTAACAAGGTGAGAAAGAGAAGTTCAGCTACAGCTGGAGACACAGGTCAGGTCACAGATACACAGATAGATTCTTTATTCTGATTATTTGATTCTTTCAGGAGTCTTTTGGTTTGTGTGTTACCGGAAGACAAAAGTTGTATTTTCTGTTGTTATGTTATCTGTGATTAAACTCATCCAGTTTTTATATCTATAAATTCACTTTCTGAAGAGTTTCACCAGCTGGTTCAGGTGTTCCCACTGTGTGTGTTAGTGGTTATAAAGTCTGGAGATCAGCAGAGAGTCAGAAGGTAAGAGGAGGCAGTAAAGTCCAGAGTGGAGCAGCTGCAGAGAGCTGAGGAGGTTTTATAATTTACCTTTCTGCCCAGGGAGCCGTAGACGGCGGGTGGGGCGCGGCTACAATCTGTTACAGACGCTCTCTGAAATATCTGATCCGAGTTGATGTGTGAGAGAGTTTGGCAGAAACATGTTATCACACCATTTATCTGCAACATTAACATCACTAACATCACTAATAGAGGGGTTCTGTACCTCCAGCTCGGCGATGATCCGCTCCTCGTCGTCCTCGTCCGTGATGGCGGACGCAGCGATGACGGGTGGCGTGGAGGCGGGCCGCGGTGTGTCGGAGGGCGTCCGCCGCAGCTTCACCAGAGTCTTAGGAAGCTCGCCGTCTTCCTCCATCTGAGAGGAGAAAATAAAGAGACTGAAACCTCTGCAGACGTCACAAGGTTAATATTATCAACAGGATACTAATGAGCTGCACTTTCAAACTTTATACAAGTTATTATTGTCAAACTGTGATGCATCAGAGGCCTCAAAATAAGTTATTTATTAACACATTTTGAATATATTAGTATAGTATTATTCAACTTTTCATTACATTAATATTAATTCCACCCAATCCCACTTTTCTGACTATTCCTAGTTGAACTTCTTCTGACACATTCCCACCAGCATGACAGTGTAGCTATTCAGCTGTTCAGCATCTAGCATTCCCACCACAGTTTCTTCAGAATATATGCTGAAATTAATATTCACATTTATTAACTATTGCCAACTGTACTGTGCCTCACACGGGGCACCATTTTAGGGTTTTTAAGATGTCCCAAAATAAATGTATGGACACCTCTAAACGGGGCACTACTCTTACTGGAATTACAAATACAGTAGTGTTGAAAATAATAGCAGTCCAATGTGACTAACCAGATTAATCCAGGTTTTTAGTATATTTTTTATTGCTACATGACAAACAAGTTACCAGTAGGTCCAGTAGATTCTCAGAAAACCAACAGTATTTTGAGAGGATCTGCATTGAAAACAGGCGTCAACCTCTGGGTCTGAGCAGGGAGGCAAACCAGGAAGTGCCTTCAGCCGCATTCTACCAAAGACTCCAGAAGGGGGCGCTGACAGCTGCAGGAGCATTTGGCTCCGTTCATTTCAATACAAAATGAGAAAACTTCTCACTTGATTTATTATCTCAAAATTTTTTTTAGGACACCACTATGGTCTCAGTCCCTAGAAAAAAATCTTCTTCAAGACAATCTGATGTTAATAATTCAAATAATGGCCCCATTTAGAAGAAATAGAAGATAAAGAATCGTATGATTTGGGGCGTGGCTACCTTTGATTGACAGGTCACTAACAAGGCGAGCCGTCATCAGGAGAGAAGCAGAACAATGCGTATCCATGGCAATGTGTCAGTAAAGTTATATATAACATTATATACATATCAAAAAAGGATGTTTAGTGGACCCTTTCACTGTATTTTCATGTAATGACAGTTTATTTAAATGTTTTGTTCATTAAAATGTCTTGTTCAGCGTTTGGTTGGACTAACAGACACTCCAAGGAGTCACTGTTGATTTTTCTGAGGTCAGTAACCTACATTTAAAACTAACATCCCAGTTAATGCTAACATGAGTCAGTCAGGTTGAGGTAGAGAGGCGTGTAGTCAGTGTCCTCAGATCCTTCTCGTTCCTCCACAGTCCAAATATAGAGTCTGCTCCCGTATCGGAAACATGGTAACGAACATTGAACTCGAACTCGATGAACACGCTGAACTCGATGCTTCCAACGGGCCACAAACCAACGGGTGATGTCACGGTCACTATGTCCATTATTTATACAGTCTGATTGAAACCCACAGTCACTCTCTACACTGAAACACTTGTTTTGTTTCTTTTTCAATAAAATCCAATCACTGCAACCACCAGAGGTCCTGAAGCATGCAATCATATATATGCACAAAAAATATGAGACTGATTGATCAAGTAGTGCAAGATAACTGACTTCCATTGTGGCCTGATCTCTGATAAAGGATCAGACTTCTGTAGAGTTTTTATGTAACCTCTAGTTTAACAGTTTTTTAAGAGTCTCTAGTTTACAACAAAAGCTTCTACAACAGCAGATAGAATCAGTGCATTGACAGTAAAGGTCACAGCACACAGAGCTCCCTGCAGAGAATCAGTGAACAGTGATGCGTTTGTGTTTGTGCTGAGCATCAATGAGCTCAGATATCGACACACAGCTCCACTGAACAGCTTCAGGAATAAAAGAATAAAGCTCCGCATTGATTCAATGTCCTTCGTCTTTAACTGGATACTTCCAGATATTATTAAAGTACATTTCACCTGAAACTGAACTCAGAATCTTATAAGGAAACACTCGAAGAGTTCAAGATCCCAGAGGATGGTTCAGTTTCAAGGAATCAGACTGGGAGTGCTCAGAGATAGATCACATAGAGCAGGTTCCTCCTCAGAGAGATAGATCACATAGAACAGGTTCTCCTCAGAGAGATAGATCACATAGAGCAGGTTCCTCCTCAGAGAAATAGATCACATAGAACAGGTTCTCCTCAGAGAGATAGATCACATAGAGCAGGTTCCTCCTCAGAGAAATAGATCACATAGAACAGGTTCTCCTCAGAGAGATAGATCACATAGAGCAGGTTCTCCTCAGAGAGAGATAGATCACATAGAGCAGGTTCTCCTCAGAGAGATAGATCATATAGAGCAGTTTTCTCCTCAGAGAGATAGATCACATAGAGCAGGTTCCTCCTCAGAGAGATAGATCGTATAGAGCAGTTTTCTCCTCAGAGAGATAGATCATATAAAGCAGGTTTCTTCAGAGCAGCAGCAGCTTGTTCTCTCCTGTAGAACCAGAACTCTTAGAAGCTGCCTCCAGCCAACATGTGAGCAGTTTATTTAACAAGTGGGTCAGACTCCAGCATGTTCCTGCAGGACCACTGAGACTGTTTCAAGGTGAAGCTGCATATTTCACTCAGCTGGAGGCTCGGCTGGAAGCACGCAGGTTTAAAGTGTACGTGCACCTCACCTTTTATTTAATGGCTCCTTAAAATATTTTGGATCAGCTGTTGCAGGACGCTCTGCATGAGATCTGAAGCTCTATATGAGCTGCAAACTGTGATGAAAGTAGATGCAAACTGCTGCTTTAGAAACTCAAAGTCAGCTGTTTTTCCAGAAGCAACATTCTGATATAAAGTTCTGCCATTTTGTCTGTTTTTCTTGTTAGAGTGTTCCAGGTAAATAAACTTTTCTGTGACTCTATTTCTCTGGTCTTGTCTTTCCTGTGTGTCTCAATCAAGGTACTATTACTTAAGTATTTTATTTTCATACCCTCAATCTTTACTCAACTACATTTTGTTGACAGCTTTAGTTACTTTATAATATAATCTTTACACACAAAAAGTGAAGACAAAGCTGAAAAAAACAGTACAAAAACTGTACATAAAAATATCCAGATCTTTTACTCGTCTGCATAGAGGACACTAGAGACTACTTCTGGTTCAGCTGAATGGGAATAAAATAATGTAATCGCGTGGCTCTTCTAGACTTTACAAATGTTATCGGATCAAATGGATCAAACTGACATGTGGGGGTTCTGCGAAGTATGTGAAAGTTTGTGACCCGGCTGGTTTTGGTTCAACATTAAACTTTCTCATTTTAAAGCTAAACAATCACTAAAATATGTTTCTGAAATCATTTGAGGTGAGAAATAAACAACACAGTTTGATCAGAGCTGCAGTTTGACTGTCGACATGATTGACAGCTGCAACAGAGACTCCTCATCAGGATAAACTGACAGTCTGAGCAAAAAGTTATTTCTATAAAGTTACTTTCTGAAGCTTTAAATTGACGTCAGAGTGACAGATATTCAGATCAGAATGAACTGAAGAGTCTCACCTTCATGTTCTTGTTGGTGACGATGACGTCTCCGGTGCGGTTGGTGGTGAGACCGTGAGCCGACGGGAAGCTGCGGCGAGGCGGAGGAGGGGGCGGAGACTTGGAGGGCTTCTCTGTTCGGTACCTGGCCACGTTCAGATCAACTGCAAACACACGGGAACAGTAATCACGTGATTATGACAACTAGAACATTTCTAAAGAAATTTTGAGTGTGCTTGACTCTGGCCCGGGACTCTCACCCATACATTATTGACACTGCCGAGTAGTTTACAGTATATTATCTCTACCGTTGCTGGCTTTAGTAGCTAAGCAACCAGGGCCAGGTGGCAGCCACCAATCGGAGCAGAGCAATCAACTGCTCCTGTGACATTCGACGCCACTGAGAGAGAGAAAAATAGGTGGGAGTTCCCCTCGAACAGACAGCATTTTTGTCCAAACCGTAGCTCCTATTGAACCGACTTCACTTTGAGCATCCTGAGTTCTTCCTGAACGTCTACATATGTGTTCTGTGAAGAAAAATTAAGAAATTGTCTTTTTAGAGCGATCAGAAGAAACTGGTTCATCTGCTTACCTCCAGAAATGTTCCTTCCTTTTTACCATGGCGGTCTATGAGGCTGTGGGTGCATGTTGGTGGATCACCTGTGGGTCCTATAACTAAACTATAACTGTGACAACTTTAGCAGAACTTTAGCAGACCAATGTGAGTGAGAAGACTTTTTCCTACGTTTCTATGTATACATTATTTCTGTAGAGTGGTATCTGCGGCCTTGAGCACAGTTTCCAAATGTATTTTTTGACAAATTTTTCTCTCCCTCTGCACTCTAGGGATGATGTCATCCACTCTAGCCTCTCCATAGGGTAACATTGGGGCGATTTTTTTTTTGGCGTGTTTTTGCCAAATAATTTGAAAACCGTTTGCTGAAACCCTTAGAAAAGTCATAACACACTTGTCATGGCCGACCCGGTCAATTTGATACCTGTTTAGTGTATGTGCGACCAAAACTCTGGGAGGAGAAGTCGACCGAAAAAAAACACAGAAGAAACGAAAGAATAAAATCTAGGATTAAGCCCGGTTGATAACAACATGCTTTTCAAGCACACTCAATGAGCTGAATTTTCTGCATCAGTGGATATAAAAGGAAGACACTGACCCGACCCTCGGTGGGAGCCCGCCCCCTCCATGCTGTTCAGCTTCTGGGCTGCCAGCTGCACCTTCCCGGGCTGCTGGTCCCCGCTGGGCGTGGTGGTGGAGGTGGTGGTGGCCGAGCTCCCGGTGCTCCCGGCTGCAGGAGACGTGGCCGTGGTGGAGGTTATCGGGATGGTGATCTGGGGCTTGGGGGGCACGGCGGGCTTGTTGATGTGCCTGGCAGCGAAGTCCAGGTCCGGGATGGCCTTCATCAGCTCGGCCTGGGTCTCCTCCAGCAGCCGGTTGATGTCCTGGGCGCTGAACTGGGTCAGGCTGGCCCGCTTCTCCTCCCAGTCCCGCTCCGCCGCCTGACACACATACAAATACAGACAGACGATGAGCCGCAGCCTGCAGACCGCTCAGCCTGCAGAGCTGGAGGACGTAATGAAGACACATCCATGCAGCGAGTTTTCTAACAGCACGCGGACAAATGGAGTTATAAACCAGCTGCTGTGTGCTCCGGGTTTTAATAAGAAACTTTAAATGCACTTTCAGATGTAAATGGACATTCAGCCAGCTGGATAATCAGAGACATTTACACTGTGAACACTCAGAACCACACAACACATCGACCAGAGTTAAAGGCATCATTTATATTTAAAAAATCACCAAAATTACACCATTCATCATAGTTAGAAACTGTAAAAACAGAAATTATTTTCAGATTTATAGATTTTCAACAGTCCTTGAACTAATTACTTTTCTTTTGTGAACTTATTTTGTATGTCTATGTATATGTACAAATACACTTTCTACTGCTACACTTGTGAGGAATATAAATATTCTATTTCCTACAGTTTTATATTCTTTTTATTCTGAAACTTCTCGGGGTTTCAGAGGTAAAATACTGTGCTCTCAGTGTTATTATTCACAGTTTTATGTGGTGAAAATGAAGAAAAATATACAGCATCAATATGATTACCAGTCTGACTTCGGCCGACACGGACTTGTCTCCTGGACGCCGACTCGGCAGCTCGTCCAAGACCCGGTTCCTGAAGCTCATGGGGGGCTGGACGTCCTGCTCGGGGCCCGAGGCGTCCCCGTCCCCGGAGGAGGACACGGGCATCCAGTTGGCGAGGCCGGCGCTGGAGCTCAGGTCGCTGAGGCTGAGGGGGGGGCTGTTCAGGATGTCCAGGTCCTCGGATCTCTTCTGTGATTGGCCGGAGAGGTCCTCGGGGCTCTTCCACACGCCCTCCGTCACTTGTCTGTACATATAGGAGGGATACAAGAGACTACAATACACACAGGACACCATGAAGGTCCTGGACTCCGTTAGAGAGGAAACACACTCAGTTTACTCAGTTCACCACAAAATGATGCTTAAATTAACAGTATTTATTAGAGCTGGAATTAAGAGTTTATTTAGATTTTTAGAGAGTCAGCAGTAGAGAGAAGACAGAGGAGGGGAGGATGAAAGCTAAAAATAAAATAAAAAACTAGTAAATATGCTATTAACTTTACCAAAAATGGAATTAAAGCTTTGTGTTTTAACTTGCTTCTTTATTTAGTTACATTTGTAATATTACATGATTTTTTTTTTTTAGTTTTCCTACTTAATTAATTTTAATTTAGTAATTTATTTAAGAATTTATTTATTTATTTCTGTATTTAATTTTGTTCATTGTTCCCTTTTTAATAATATACAAATAAATAAAAAATGGAAAATTAAATAGGAAAGCAAATAAATCATGTGATAATAAAAAGATCAAACATTTAAAAATACAAAAAAATGCAAAAAAAAGAAAGAGAAAATTTAGTTGGATAAACTAATAAATTAGGGAATAATACACCTGTAAATAAATATAAACAGAAATATTAATTTATGTCACTTTTTCAAGAGTGATTTATAGGTGTGTGTGTGTGTGTGTGTGTGTGTTTGGTCAGATCTGTAAACTTGTTCACTGATTCTTTGATCAGATGTTTCTGGTTTATTTGAGCTGTTTGTGTTTGGAGCTCCGGCTTCTTTCTGTCAGATTAAACAGGTTTTGTTTGAACGAGGCTCTGACTCTGGTTTGGCTGCAGAATAACACATTATTTCTAGCAGCTGAAACAGGAGTGGATCCTCCACAGCGTGTGAACAGATAACTAATGTTGTGATGAACTCTGACCAGAACGTCTGACTATCAGCTGCATCAGCAACATGTTAATGTTCTCTGATGTCTCCCAGAGTTCAGTTATACGTCTGGAATCAGTTTTCATATAAAACACGAGCTGAAGCAGCCAGAGTTATGCTTTAAATGTGTTAAATATTCATCTGGAGGCCCGAGAGATCTTACAAAGACATTTATCTGAAGTATTTATCAGCTTCACTCAGAAGACGGTTTCTAATATAAATTATGCTAATTGAAATGACAGAAAAACATGTTTATCCCTTATTATATTTATTGTCTGTGATTGTGTTTATCTTTGCTGCACAGGCTTTAAATCCTCGTACAGTTTATCTGAGCTCATGTTGGAAAAAGTGTGTTTGTATATAAGTGAATGTCTTGTGTGAATATTATATTATACTGTATATATATTATGTTGTGCAACAAAAAAAGTAAAGATGAAAGAGAAAGAGAGAAAGCATATTTTAAAGTAGCCGTGTTTCCATTCAACTGTAAAGTTTCCAACAGCACGCTGACAAATCGAGTTATAAACCAGCTGCTGTGTGCACTGTGTGGTTTTAATAAGAAACTTTAGATGCACTTTCAAATGAAAATGGCAATTTAGCCAGCTGGATAATCAGACACATTTACACCGTCAACCACACCCACACCAACGGTTTTAAAGGCATGAGTTATATTAAAAAATCACCAAAATTACAGGATTAATCTTAGTTAGAAACTTTAAAAACAGAAATTATCTTCAGATTTAAAGATTTTCAACAGGCCTTGAACTAATTGCGTGTGATGAATGCTTCTATCAGGAAAAATAACCAAATCAGAGCTTAAATTAGTGATTTTTTTTTATTTAAATCACTATATTCTACATGTCATTTAAAATTTTTGCCCAAAATAAAGCGTTTAGTCAACCAGATTCTGTTAAAAACATTATATTCTGCACTCCTCAGAGCAACTGTGGAGTTATGATTGATTCTGCTGAGACGAATGGTTGTGTGACAAAAAATCAATGAAACCTGGGAAGAACTGCAGGTTGTTTAACACAGAGGGGAGGGGAGAGGACAGGAGAGGTTGTAAAAATGTAAATAATTCAATATGTATAGCATGTTGAGACCTTTTCCCCCTCAGTATTTGTAACACTTGTGGGAAAATATTGCATATAGTATATAGAGAATATAAAGTGAATTTTAAAACGTGTTTAAAATATGTTAAATGTCACTAGGCAGAAAATGTCACTAGAAGAGAAAAGAATTGAAAATGTCCTTGTTGTGCCACTAATAAAGGAATATATTATCTTATTTATATATATATCTTAAAAAGAACAAAAAAAAAAATACACAGGAAATACTCCAATTTAACTTTGTAATATTCTGGAACATTTGTCCACATGGAGGGTTTTTTGTGTTTTTTTTTGTATGTACTTGTACTCCGTTATTTGCCCTATTTCAAATAACATTTAATGCCACAAAAACACCTCATGCAAGCACAAATAAAGCGATATTTCAAAACGTGCATAAAAATCTGTGAATGGAAAGACGGCTATTCTGGTGCAGAAGTGTGTCAGGTGTGCAGAAAATCAGCATGAAAAGGAGAGAGAGAGAGAGAGAGAGAGAGAGAGAGAGAGAGAGAGAGAGGAGAGAGAGAGAGAGAGAGAGAGAGAGAGAGAGAGGAGCTGCTCCGGTTTAAAGAGACAGTACGTCTTTCTGAGGAGCGTTTGATGTTCGTACCTGCGCAGCGTGCTCAGAGCGTCCGTCATCGTGTTGCAGCGCTTCAGCAGAGCGTCCAGACGGTGAGGCTCCTCCTTCAGGAACTTCACCGCCTCCACCTCCACACGGAGAACCACACGCATCTTACTCTGCAGGCTGGGGAACTGGTCTGAGAGAGGAGGAACAGGAGGAGGAGAGGAGAAGGACAGGAGAGGAGAGGAGAGGAGAGGAGAGGAGAAAGATGAGCAGGAGGAGAGAGAAGAGGAGGAGGAGGAGGAGAGGAGGAGATGAGAGGAGACAGAGGAAGGATAGGAGGAGGAGAGGAGGAGATGAGAGGAGACAGAGGAAGGATAGGAGGAGGAGGAGAGGAAGATGAGCAGGAGGAGAGAGAAGAGGAGGAGGACACAGGGAGGAGGAGGAGGAGGACAGAGAGAAGAGGAGGAGGAGGAGGAGGAGGAGGACAGGAGGAGGAGGACAGAAAGAGGAGGAGGAGGAGGAGGAGCAGGAGCAGGAGGAGAGAGAAGAGGAGGAGGAGGACAGAGGGAGGATGAAGAGGAGGACAGAAAGAGGAGGAGGACAGAGGGAGAAAGAGGACAGAAAGAGGAAAAAGGAGGTGGAGGAGGAGGACAGAAAGAGGAGGAGGAGGAGGAGCAGGAGGAGAGAGAAGAGGAGGAGGAGGAGGAGAGGAGGAGATGAGAGGAGACAGAGGAAGGAGAGGAGGAGGAGGAGAGGAAGATGAGCAGGAGGAGAGAGAAGAGGAGGAGGGACACAGGGAGGAGGAGGAGGAGGACAGAGAGAAGAGGAGGAGGAGGAGGAGGACAGGACAGGAGGAGGAGGAGGAGGAGGAGGAGGAGGAGGAGGAGGAGGAGGAGGAGGAGCAGGAGGAGAGAGAAGAGGAGGAGGAGGACAGAGGGAGGATGAAGAGGAGGACAGAAAGAGGAGGAGGACAGAGGGAGAAAGAGGACAGAAAGAGGAAAAAGGAGGTGGAGGAGGAGGACAGAAAAGAGGAGGAGGAGGAGGAGCAGGAGGAGCAGGAGGAGAGAGAAGAGGAGGAGGAGGAGGACAGAGGGAGGAGGAGGACAGAAAGAGGAGGAGGAGGAGGAGAGGTTAATGTCTCTAACAGGAAGTGGTGTTTAATATTAATATTCAGGAGGCAGAGCGGGTCAGAGAGCTGAACTCATGAATATTCATGAGTGTTTCTGTCTAACAACAGTTTGACACACTGTCCACGTAATGTTTCACAGTCTGACGACTTGAACTGTGACCCCAAACTACTGCAACGGCTTTATGAGGTTTATTTTTATTAGTAATTTAAGTAACTTCAGCAGATATTTGCTCCTCATACATATTAAAGCAGCAAGACTTTACATGATGCTGTGAAATATGCAACCAATAAAGATTATATATCTGTTTTTATACCCCTTATACTATACTGTATATATCCTCTGCATATCTATCTCTCTCTCTCTATATATATATATTTTTTTTTTTTTTCTTTCAGGTTTCTATATATATATATATATTCTCAAGTTTTTATATATATATTCTCAGGTTTCTATATATATTTTCTCAGGTTTTTATATATATTTTCTCAGGTTTATATATATATATATATATACTCAGACTTTCTATATGTATTCTCAGGATTTCAATCCATATTCTCAAATTTTCATTGTAGTTATATTATATATAAAATAATTTCCTGAACGGCATATATATTATTCTATAGACATTACATTGTGTAATCAACATTTACTTCATAATGATTCAAGTTAAACCAAAAAAACAACAACATGTCTGTTACTTTAGAAGGACGTTTACCCCAAAATTAAAAAATATCTGCCATTTTATTTATCATCTAGATTGTTGGACAGTTGGAGATATTGATCATTAAGACGTCTGACTTCTCTTGAATACAATCTAGAGTGATAAATGTCTCTTCAGGTAAGATAGAAACATGTATTTCTGACTTCTGTTCAGATCATTTGTGTGTTTTTAGCATCAGTGGAGCTGCAGTGGGAGAAGACACACCCGGCTTTGATTCACACATAGTTCCTTGTTAGTAGATGCTCTCATTGTTGGTGTGAGTGTTTTAATGGGATGTTGACGATCAGAAGAAAGGAACATGCTCGAGTGTAATGAGGCTGCAGCAGCAGGGAGGAGAGCCAGGCACGTTCATAACCAGCTGCTCTTAAATATGATGCAATTTAAGAATAAAAACCGTGAGACAGACAGAGGAGAAGCTGCTGAGAGCTTAACTGGAGAGCAAAATGACTAAAGTCTGCACACACACACACACACACACACACACACACACACACACACACTGAAAATAATGTTAATAAACCCTACTTTAGTGAAACAGTAAACCAATTGCGACAGGTGTGGTTGTAATAAAAGGGAGTAGATTCCAATGATTAAATCAAGTTTTCATGCACTGTAAGAGGGATATATAAAAGATGTAAAATAACCAAAAAAGACACAAAATGACCAAAATTAGACATAAAATTACCAAAAAAAGATGTAAAATGCCCGAAAAGAGTTAACATGACCTAAAAAGTGCTTAACTGGAGAGAAAAATTACCAAAGTCTGCACAAGCACGCACACACACACACACACACACACACACACACACACACACACACACACACACTTATTTTAACAATAAAAATAATGGAAATAAACCCTACTTTAGTAAAACAGTAAACAAATTATGAAAGGTGTGGTTGTAATAAAAGCAAGTAGATTCCACTGATTAAATCAAGTTTTCATGCACTGTAAGAGGGATACATAAAATATGTTAAATGACGACCAAAATTAAACATACAATTACCAAAATAAGACATAAAATTAACAAAAAAAGACGTAAAATTTACCAAAAAAGATGTAACATGCCCGAAAAGAGGTAACATGACCTTAAACTGCTTAATTGGAGAGAAAAATGACAAAAGTCAGCACGAGTCATCTGCAAAGACAAACACACACACACACACACACACACACACACACACAAACACACACTTACTCTTGAGCTCGGTCAGCGTCTCTCCCAGAATCCTCAGCTCTTTGCTCTTCTGCTCCACGTCCTGCTCCGTCACCAGGCCGTGGTTCACCGAGGAGTTCCTCTGCAGCTCCTCCACAGACTTCTCCAGGTCACTGCAGAGCACCAGCACCACTTTAATCACAACCAGCCTTTTATTTGTGATGCTTTGCAGAGTGAATCATCAGCGCTGTGAACTCACTGCAGCTGCTGGATGAGCAGCTCCTCCTGGTTCAGATACTTGAGTCTCTCCTCCTCCACCAGGAGGCGCTGTCTCTGGAGCGGGTCCTCCTGCGTGCGCATGGCGTCCAGCATCATGAGGCTCAGCTCCGACTCCGTCTGCCTCAGCAGGGACAGCACCGAGTCCTGGTTCTCCAGCTGGGACACGAGACACACCACACATGTTACACTGCAAAAAAGCCAACTTGTATTTTTTGGCCTAAAACAGTGATTTAAGTTAGTAAATAGAATTGGAAATAGAAATTTTTGATATTTAGGGCAATAATGTAAATTAGCACAACAAAGCAAGCCAGTTGTCTGCTCAAAAACAAGTTTGTGAGTTGTTGTTACTTATATCTTTACGTTGGGGTTCAAAACAAGGGACAATAGTTCTGCTAACTCTTATTTCTTTGCTGTGAAATGCGGGAAAGCCAACTTTCCGAGTTGGCGCTGCGTAGAGTAGCCATTAGCGTATCAATGCTAAATTGCTGATCACAACATTAGCTAGCGGCGGCGTTACAATCGTGCCAATTCAGCGCATTGCAGAAGTTAGCATAAGTAAGGATTAAAAGTTATTGCAATGTGAAATTATAAGTTTCTACAACTTACAGTTGAGTTGACAAAAATCTGAATTCAGAGTTGAGCAAACTCATAAAACAAAACTTAAAATATTTAGTTTAATTGTCCAACTTAAAATTTTATCGAAGTTTGTTGCCTTGAAATTTTGAGTTCACCAAACTTTTCTTTTTTTGCAGTGTACCTGACAGTCAGTTTTTACACCAATATATCGTCACACTGTTAAAATAATCGCCTAAGTCATTTTTGGTCAAAATTGTTTTTTTTGCCTAAATAATCTCCTCATAACGCCGGCCACCTATGGTAAAATCACCTACATCCTCAGTTGATCAGATCATGTGATTTTACCCCTTTAAGATAATGACCTATGTCAAGTGTGTGACTTAAGCGGATTTAATATGCCTACGTCAAAATAAAATGTGTCTAAGGCATTTTTTTTAACATGCCTTTGTGACTGACGCAAGATATGGTGACACTTTATTTTGAAGGTGTCTACATAAGAGTGACATGAGCGTGTCATAAACATGACATGGGATGTGTCATGAACATTAATGACACTTTGAAGTAACATTAATGCTCATGATACTTGTCATGTCATGTTTCTGACAGGCTCGTGTCACTCTTATGTAGACACCTTCAAAATAAAGTGTTACCATATCTTGCTTAAGTCACAAAGGCATGTTCAAAAAATTGCCTAAGTCATTTATTTCTCTTAAGTTACATAATTTACACACAGTGTTATTACTATGCCAATAGCCATCCTTTGTTACATCCTTTTTGAGTGAAATGATCAATAAACGCCATATGTTACACTTTTGGTGAAGTTTTTTGTATTTCCTACAAAACTTTCAAAATGAGTTAGGCGATTATTTTAACAGGGTGACGATATGAGCAGAAACGCCTTGATTTGAAGGTTATAATGTCCACTTTTTGTTTTAAAGAGCTGTTAATTGAACCATAATCAATAATAATAAGCAGAGGGGCACTCAGAGAGCACAGACCTGCCAGGTTTTAAACCTTGTTAACGTCCATATGGTGCTTTTATATCCTGCAGGACATCAAAGTCAGCTCCATGTTAGAGTATTTCTGCTTCGTACTGCAGCGTATCGCTCACAAACCTGAGGAACTGATCCTGTGCAGTTGACGCTTTCCTTTTTATTAAAGTTAGTGTGAAACGAGGCGTATCAGAGGAGAAGGTGTTGCTGCTACCAGCGAGCTGTTAAGTTTCACTATTTTCCACTTGGAGAGACATGTTGTTGTGTTGACTGATTAAAATTTGAGGAGGAGGAGGACAGAGGGAGGAGGAGCAGGCCTTATTTAAAAAAATGTACGTCTTTTTGGTAATTTTTTTGCCTTTTTTGTCATTTTGTGTCTTTTTTTTTGTAATTTTTTTTTTTTTTGGTAATTTTACATCTGTATTGGTAATTTTGTGTCTGTTTTTTCGTCATTTTGTGTCTTATTCTGGGAATTTTGTGTTTCTTTGGTAATTTTGTGTCTTTTTTGTTCATGTTGTGTCTTATTTTGGTCATTTTTGTATTTTTTTTGGTAATTTTGTGTATTCTTTTGGTCATATTTACGTCATTTTTGGCCATTTTGTATCTTTTTTCGGTCATTTTAATTTTTTGGTAATTTTACATCTGTTTTGGTAATTTTGTGTCTGTTTTCATCATTTTGTGACTTATTTTGGTAAATTTGTGTTTCTTTGGTAATTTTGTGTCTTTCTTGTTCATTTTGTATCTTATTTTGGTAATTTTATGTATTTTTTTGGTAATTCTATGTATTCTTTTGGTCATTTTTGGCAATTTTTTGTATTTTTTGGTCATTTTACGTCTTTTTTGATCATTTTTACGTCATTTTTGGCCATTTTGTGTCTTTTTTTGGCCATTTTAAGCTGCTTTATTTTAGGGGTTATTCAAGGTGGGTGATTTTGACCCTTAGGACAAGTGATGCTTACAGAAACGTTACGACAACACAAGGGTTAAACTGTTACACACCAAATGAAGCTGCTGCTGCTTTAGACCTGTCTCGTGCGCGCACACACACACACACACACACACACACACACACACACACACACACACACCTGCATGTTGCGTAGCTGCGACAGTTGTTTGCGCAGGGCGTTGGTGTTCTGCTGCAGGCCCTGCAGGTGGAGCTGCATCTGCAGACGGGACACGGTGACCGGCTGGTTGGCCCCTGAGGGCGGAGGAGGCATCAGGGCCAGAGGGGCCGACGGGGTCAGAGCTGCCAGGAGAGAGAGAGAGAGAGAGAGAGAGAGAGAGAGAGAGAGAGAGAGAGAGAGAGAGAGAGAGAGAGAGAGAGAGAGAGAGAGAGAGAGCAGCGCTTTAACTCCCAGCTTGTCTCTGGTTTCTTCAGAGCAGCAGAACTCATAGAAGTTGTCCCAGAACACTGTTAGCAAATCAAAAGGTTTTAAATGAAAGCTTGAGAGGGAAATTAAAGAGCATGAGAGAAACTTTCAGACAAATCCCCAAACAGTCTCTCATGACCTCAGATGTCCGTCCAGCAGGAAAACAATTTGTCTCTCTGGATTCAGAATATTGTTTCAGGATTTGGCAGCAGAGATTCAGGACAAGTTCCCTGTGAGCGAGGGTCAGGGGTGGAGATTACAGTCTGACGTAGACTTAACAATGATGAACAGCATGGAGAGGCTCCGGGGATCAGGAGCAGGAAAACAGCATTTCCACTAAAGTTTATCAGTAGGAACGAGTCCCGAGTGTTTCCAACAAGGATCATCCTCTGAAATGACGATGGATGCTCTGACAGTAATTACACGCATCATGCAGAACGAGACAAAGGGAACAAAATTACAACACACAATCCGTCGATCACAGAGTTAAGAGTTGCATTTAAAGTCTGGACTCCTGACAGAAACACTCTGCACACAGTAACACTGAGGGTTTATCCGAGCATATTTAAAAATAATAAAAGACGTCTTCAGAGGAGAGTCTGACAGACACAGTCCTGTTGTCTCACCACATAAATCAGAGAAACCTCCTGATTTTAACCCTCTGAACCCTGAATCAACCCTGAGCCGGTCCGTTTGAAAGTCATGTGTAAAAAGCTGCATTTGTCTGTTTGCATCACCTGTGTTTTTAGCTTTTTGTGGTAAAGTTTATGTTCTTGGCCAGGTCCCTCCTGCAAGTGATATTAAACTTAGCAAGTCTTTACCTTGTTAAATGAAGGATATTTTTACAAATGCATATACAATGACACCATTTATCATAGCTAGAAACTGTAAAAATTGAAATTTTCATCAGATTTTATTTATTTGCAATCATCTTGTGTGACGAGAAACAAGATAAATCACCAAATCTGAGCTTGAAATAATGATATTTAATCAAAAGGAGAGGCTGTTTACACAGAGCCAATAGGAGAGGACAGGAGAGGCTGTTTACACAGAGCAGAGAGGAGAGGACAGGAGAGGCTGTGCAAAATTAATAGTTCAATATTTACGCCACTGGGAGGCCCAAATATTATATAATTCCTAATATTGGTTACACTCGTGGGCACTTGGGACATGTTTTATACATAAATTCCATTTTTAAATAAATAAATTATCAAAGAAATTCAGCTTGTATTTTTCTCTTTTTTTTTATCATTTATGTTATTATAGAGGTTTTAAACTGCACAAAATTGATTTTTGAATCCCCCTACCTCTAGCCATGATTGTGCTGTTTCCACAGAGGTGCAGGACTTATAGATTTTTTTAAATAAATTATATACTGCAGTGAAAAATCAGGCCACAGAGAATAAAATGTAAGAAAACTGGAGTAAAAAGGTCCGTAAGCTTGCTGGGGTTTAGAGGGTTAACTACAGACACAAAGGCAGTCCTCACAGATAACAAAGTCACTCTGACTAAAGAATAAACTGAAAAACACACTTTCTTTTTCCTGACAGACAGAAAGATTAATATCTACTCCTAACGGGAGAAAGATAGAAACATAAAGTCACAGGAAAATCTGTGGAAATAAACACAACTTCTCCAAAAAACTCCACTCTAAGATTGAAAACATCCAGGCTTATCTATAATTTGAAATAAGATCAAATATTTCCAATGCATTGCACAATCAGATAGCAAGATATCATTTAAATATTTCCTCAAACTGAACACTTCTCTTATCTGAGGGAATCACTTTTCCCCCTAATTCAGCTCAGCTTCCCCAGCAGCAGCTTTATGTTGCATTAATGGAGAGGCAGGCACACAGTTAAACACATTTTCAAATGCTCACTGGACTTTCTGAACACGGATCACGTCTGTCTGCTAAAAATAACTCAGTCAGGAGGAAAAGAAACCTCGACAGAACAGCATGAATTCAGAATTAATGCAACTCAAACGGTTTCTTACTGAAGGAGACGGGGGAGTGAAGGACACCAGCTGAGAGGGAGGTGAGTCCTTCAGGACTACACACACACACACACACACACACACACACACACACACACACACACACACACACACACACACAGGGAAGCTTACAGGGATCCAGATAAAGAGCAGGGAGCACAGGGAGGAGGAGGAGGAGGAGACGAGGGGACAGGTAGCACACAGGAACACATAGCTACCTTTCTTTTTTTTAGTTCGTCCAGCTAAAACAAGAAGCATGAGCAGCAGTTACACAGCAGCGAGAAAAAGCACACACAAACGCAAGCGCACACAAACACACACACATTAAGACACAGGCACGCACCTGCAAAAACATGCAAACACATGCACACACCAACATACACACACAAGCACACACACAAACGAATACACACACAAACACAAACACGCACACATGCACGCACACACACACAAACACACACATGCACACACACACACACACACACACACACAAACACACACACTCGCACACATGCACACACACACACAAATGCACACACACACACACACACACACACACACAAGCACACACACAAGCACGCATGCAAACAGCTGCACACACACAGACACACAAACACAAAAACGCACACACACACACACACACAACAAGCATATATATGCACACACACACAAACACACAGGCACGCACATACATGAACAGACAAGCACACACACACACACACACGCATGTAAACACATGCAAACACACACACACACACGAACGCACACACGCAAACACACACACACACACACACACACACACACACACCCACATGTACACATGCAAACACACACACACACGAACGCACACACGCAAACACACACACACACCCACATGTACACATGCAAACACACACACGCAAAACGCACATGTACACACATGCAAACACACACACACACACAAACACACATGCAAACACACACACACACACATACGCAAACACACACACACACACCCGCATGTACACACACACACACACACACACACACACGCACACACACACACACACCCGCATGTACACACATGCAAACACACACACACACACACGAAGAAGCTTGCAGACTCAGCCATTACGATCACATATGAGGCACTTTAAGAATTATGCAGAGAAAATGAAACAGCAGCAGCTCTGTGAGAGGAAGAAGAGCCAATTTATGTGGCTATCAAACAGGCGGAGAGGGGAGCAGTGACAGGCAGCGACAGGGAATACTTGGTCTTTTATTCTGGTGGTGAACACTTACTGTCAGTTCCTGAGCAGTCGCTGGCTGACTCAATCTTCTCCCTGGAAGAGGCAAGTGTTAAAGTACTGATAGCCAGACACAGAATCACCCAGCTGCTAAGGAGCTGCTGACACACACTGAACCACACATATATATCTGCTTTATAGTGTGTGTGTGTGTGTGTGTGTGTGTGTGTGTGTGTGTGTGTGTGTGTGTGATGATCAGCCACAGTGAGCAGTAAATTAAAAATCTGTTCATGAATCATAATTATTCTCCCAGATCGCTGACAGATGCTGTCTGAACACTTACTCATGTCTCACTTAATCAAAATGTATTTTATTTAATGTTTTCCTAGTTTTGAAGGCATTATATGTACATATACTTACTTATATATTAACTTAATTTAATTATATAAAAATTTCCATCCAATTGACCCTAAAACCCCCAGTTAAATCAAACTACACTGAGATGAATAGATGATTAAAAATGCATCTAACAATAGAATGATATAATTTACTTTATTTAAATTAATTAAGTTTATTTAATTACTGTTTAGACATTCAGTGTATGTATGTGACCAAGCTAATTAAAGTTACATAATTTCAATTAGAAATAAAGTTTCCATCAACTTGAGTCAGTAGTTCAAACATAAACCAAAAAGTAAAATTCATGTAATTAAATCAAATAAAACTGAGACGAATAGATGATTAAAAAAATGTATCTAACTATACAATAATATAATTTACTTTATTTAAATGAATAGTGTATGTAATTACTTTTTATACATTCTGTTTAATGTATATGACCAAGCAAATTAAAGTTAAATAATTTAAATTAGAAATAAAGTTTCCATCAAATTTAGACAAGTAATTCTAACATAAACCAAAAAGTACAATTCATGTGATTAAATCAAGTAAAACTGAGATGAATAAACTATAGAGTTTATCTAACTATATCAAATAGAATTAATCTAATTTACATTAATAAGGTTTATGTAATTAATGTAATTTTTTTTTTTGGTTTATGTTATTGAAATGAGTAAATCTGACAAAAAAGACCAATATTTTCTTTCAGTGTAAAACCCTGTTTCACAGAATACAATAATTTGCTGATCCTTGTGACATATATTCAACTGAAATCTGTACAATTAGAAAGCATTATAGTTTATGCTCAAACTGATATACTCTTTTGTTTATGTAAACATAAACTTTTTATACATTTTTCTGTGGTGACTTTGATGCCGTAACACAGATTTTTAATGTTGATTATTTAGCTAATTTTAAACACGGAAACACCTTAAACCTGCATTCTTCCTGATGTCCAGCAGGTGGCGACTCCACCGGCTGCAGAAAGAAGTCTGACTGTATAGAAGTCTATGAGAAAATGACTTCTGACTCAGTAAACATTCTCATAATGAGTGTATGGTCTCAATCGGTAGTTTTAAGAAAATGCAGTTTCCCTGTGTGTGTGTGTGTTTGTGTGTGTGTGTGTTCTTTTACTTCCTACATAGTGAGGACCAGAACACGTTTTTAACCAACAAAGTGAGGGCATTTTTGCAAAGTGAGGACCAGTTTCGGCCAGTCCTCACTTCTTTAAAGACTTTTTTTGAGATTTCAGACTTTATTTTAAGGGTTAAATGTTATATGATAATGATAATTAACTGAAACTGTATTGTGTGGTTATAAAACTAACTAAAATTATAGTGAAAATGTCCTTCATTTTCGTCTTTGTCAACTTTTTTCATCCGTAATGAAGATGGATCAGACAAAGGAAATAAAGGCAAAATTTACTGTGACCTCTTTTAATCTCCCACCCAACAAATACCCCATTACAAAAAAATAAAACTAATAAAAACTAAACTCAGGGTTCGTACACTTTAGCAGTGGTCAAATTCAAGCATTTTTCAAGGATTTTCAAGGTCCATTTTCAAGCTTTTCCAGTATCTTACACCTGTTGTAAATTGCATGTTTTAGATGAGTACTTGCATACTAAAAGGGGGAGATTTCACTGAACCATACCAACAGTGATGGTATTACACTTTTAGGAGGAACAGTCTTCATTTCAGATAGGCTACTCATTATTTTTTACATTCAACATGTGATTATCTATAGTCTATAGATGGATATAGTCAGACTGCAAGAGAAATACAGTAAGAATTTCAAGCATTTACAAGCACTTTATCCAAAATCCAAGCACTTTTTAAACCTTGAAAATACAACATTTAAATTCAAGCACTTTCAAGGATTTCAAGCACCCGTACCAACCCTGTAAACTAAAACTAAAGCATTTCAAAAAAATAAATACTAAACTAAAAATAGCAAACTCACTTTTAAAAACTCATTAAAACTAAAAAATTCACAACAAAATTAAAACTAAATCTAATGAAAAATCCAAAACTATTATAACCTTGCAAGGGAATTCACTAAGTACAAGAATGTGTATGTGTGTGTGTGTGTGTGTGTGTGTGTGTGTGTGTGTCTTACGGGCTCTCAGCCTCAGGCGCTCTGCTCAGTACTCTCTGCAGCAGGCCGGTCAGACTGGCTATCTGCTTCTCCATGGCCTCCATACGCTCCCTGCACACACACACACAATACTGTTATTATTATAACCATTATTATTATTATTATTATATAATGCATCATAAATATCACAGTATATCCCAGAGCTCCTCCTGTGTTTGTTCGTTAAAGGAAGAAATCATTCACCTCTGCTTCAGCATTAATGCTCCTATTGATCAAACAGCTCGTTGGTAATTACTTACAGTTTTAAATATTGATCAGTACTGTACAACATCATAGTTTCCTCCTAATATCACATTACTTTATGAAGCACTAAAGCGTGGTACAAACCAGGATTTATTAATTTTAGACAAAAATCAATGTATTGAGAGTACTTTAGGAAGCTGTAATATCTATCAGGAATAAAAAGATAAAACGTCCATATTCTGCTCTGTTAACAAACCAGGAATCCTGCATCAACATATTATTTTTTAAGAAAGGAAGCACGTCACAGGATGCATTGAGATACAATGTCTTGAATCATTTATTTCCTCATTTTTGGTCAATCAAATCCCACCCACACACAACTCCCACATACACCATAGAAAAAATAATAATAATTTTAAAAAAAATTCAGAAAATAAAAATAATTCATAAATAAAGAGGGAGAAAAAATAAATAACAGTGATAATGAAAATTTTAAAAAATCATGATAATAACATTTATAATAGAAAAGGAAATACATAACTCAGTGAAGAAAAAAATATAATATATAAATCGTAAAAAAAAATAAAATGAAAAATAAATAAATAAATAGAGAGAGAAAATAAATAACAGTGATAATAAAAAATAATGATAATAACCTTTATAATAGAAAAAGACAGAAATAACTCAGTGAAGAAAAAATATTATATAAATAGTAAAAAAAAAAAAAATAGATAGAAAAAAAAAAAAATAAATAATAATAATAATCATACAAAACACAAGAGGGACATTTCGCACCTGCAACATCTTAAGGTCCGATTCTTAAAAGATATTGTGCTCGTATAATAACAAACACGCACATAAAGTTTTGCAGTTTGCCCTTTTGCATCTGATTGCAGCTATCTGTGTTGCAGAGTATAAATGTTGCCTTTAGGGGAAATGAAAAGTGACATTTTTAGACGGAGCTGCAGCTCCTGAGTGACGAGCTGCTGCAGGCACAAATTAAACGTGACAGAGAGAAAGCATACATGGGATTTAATATGTCAGTTTGTCAGCTGTTAGTGTGTTAAAACAGCTTCACATGTGAACACTGTGACGGGTGTGACACCACTTCATGCTCTGGGGATGCTAATAACTTCAGTGTAACTGCATGTGACTATTAGCATAGATCTCTGTGAATTGGACTGTTGCAATGAGGTTAATTTGAGCAGAAAGGAGATAATTTAGCTGCAAATGTTTGCATGTTAGTTAATTTAAATATGTGCAAATACTACAGGAGCTCAGAGACGACACAATTTGCTTTTTACAGATACTTTGCAGTTTTTTTTGTCTTACTTGTGCAGGTACAGTGGCTGACTGAGAGTGTATTTTAATTGTGCAAGGGGTTTAATGTTTGATTAATAAGAGAATAAATCCATTTATGTTAAAAAAAAAAAGTTGGTTTAAATATGTGCAAACAGCAGCACAAGATGGCAAATGTCTCTTTGCAGATGCTTTGAGAATTACAGTTAATTTTTTTAATGACAGTTTTTTTGTCTTATTTGTGCAGGTTTAGTGTCAGCAAAAAACAAGCAGGCTTTTGTAAATCTTCCTGAGAATGTATTTTAACTGTGCAAGGGGTTTAATGTTTAATTTATAAGAGAATTCATGTATTTCTGTTAAAAAAAAAGTTGGTTAGCTTCACTAAATACAGTTGCTACAAATGTGAATTTTGCAGCCAGATTAATGTGAATGATCTCATGCGTGCAGGAGAATGTGTTGAAATATATTCTACCTGGTGTCTGTTTCATTTGCCAGCAGAGGAGACACATGTCCCTTTGCAGATGCTTTGAGAATTACAGTTTTTTTTCTGTCTTACTTGTACAGGCTTAGTGGCAGCAAAAAACAAGCAATCGAGTGTATTTTAATTGTGCAAGATAATTAATGTATTCCTGTTAATAAAGTTAGACAGTTTCACTAAACACAGCAGCTACAAATGTGAATTTTCCAGCCATATTAATGTGAATAATCTTGTGTATGCAGGAGAACGTGTTGAGGAATATATTGTACCTGGTCTGTTTAATTTCCCAAATGTTTGCATGTAACTTAATTTAAGTATGTGCAAATACTACAGCAGCACAGACACATGTCGCTCTTTACAGATGCTTTAATATTTACATTTTTTCTGTCTTACTTTTGCATTTTTAGTGGCAGCAAAAAACAAGCAGTTTTTTGCAAATCTGCCTGACCGTGTATTTTAATTGTGCAAGAGAATAAATCCATTTCTGTAAAAAAAAGTTGGTTAGTTTCACTAAAAACAGTTGCTGCAAATGTTATTTTTTCAGTCAGATAAATGTGAATAATCTCATGCATGCAGAAGAATGTGTAGATGAATATATCATACCTGGTCTCTGTTTCGTTCCCCAGCAGAGGCGATCCGAAGCCCCCGCCGCCGCCCCCCTCCCCTCCGGGCCCGGCCATCAGGCAGAGCTGCTCCGAGGTGAGGCCCAGCCCCGAGCCCTGGCCCCTGGCTTTGGGGCTGTCCCCGAACACGGACGAGGTCACGGAGTCCCTCCTCAGACTCTGCCTCCCCGGGGAGCCCCGGCCCGGCATGGTGCCCCCGTACGACTCCCTCATGTCGGGGATCTTCTGCGGGGAAGAGGGGGGGGGGCACCCGCAGCCCCATGGCCAGCATCGACGCGGCGTAGGCGTCGTTATAGAGCGGGCCGCCCGGTCTGTAGAGAGCGCCGCTCTCCATCAGCTCCCCCTGCAGAGCTGCTGCTGAGTAAGAGGTGAGGGAGCGCATCGAGCCAGCACCTCCTCCTCCTCCTCCCCCTCCTCCTCCTCCACGGCGGTACAAGGAGCCGTAGGGGTCGGCTCGGGCCGGCAGAGGGGAGTGAGGACCTCCGGCCAGACTCAGCCGGCTGGTGTCGGGGCCCAGGGAGTAGGGGTCGGCGTAGATCCCCCCGCCGCCGCGCTCGTCCCCCCGCAGCAGCACCATGGTCCTGGACCCGCCCACCTCATCGTCCGGCTTCACGTCCCGGCGCTCCAGGATGGCGCTGGAGGAGGCGCAGAAGGCCTGCTGGGCATGGTGGGGCTGGTGGAGCTGCTGCTGCTGGTGGGGGGAGGAGTGGTGGGACTGGGAGTGTTGGTGCGGGTGGGGCAGGGAGTGGGTGTGGTGCGGCGGCCCGGCGTAGGAAGAGGGCCGGCCGCCGCTGTAGAGGAGGCGGGCGCGGGACGGAGAGCCTTGAGGAGAGGCCGAGGAAGAGGAGTGCTGGGAAGACATCGGCGGGTTGCTGAGGCGGCGGTTTGGTGACGAGTCCTGAGGTGCGTACACCATCTCCCTCTACCAGAAACAAGACAACGAACCTGTTATTATCAAGAACCTCAGAGAGGAAATCAGTCTGAACTGGACAAATGAAAAAATAAATTTGTTTTTTACTTTACCCACGCCCACAGGAACACTAGTGACCTTGACTCACATACTGTCTTTAAGAGGCTGCAAATAAACTTGTCAGGAAGGCGGCTGAGTAATGAGATGAGGGAAAACTGGCATTGAATGAGAATGCAGTTTTTCTCATGCAGTCATTATTGTGTCCTCTTGTATGTGAATCTTTGTGCATCCTGGGGTCCCTAAACAGTCTGTGAGCTGCATAATTCAGGTCTGACTGGAAAGCTCAGACTGTCATCTAATGAATCTATTGGTACCAAACAAGTCATGATGTCTTGTCAGGAAGGAGGTAAAATAATGCGCTGAATTTAGGCTACATTTTAGCCATTTCCAGCCTGACCTCTGACCTCGAGATGTCTTTTCAGACATGGCCACTTTCTGCAAAACCCATGCAGTTTTTCCCATGAACTACAAATGTGCTATTTTGTCCTCTTGTATGCGAATATTTGTGCATCCTGGGGTCCCTAAACAGTCTGTGAGTTACATAAATCGAGAGACAAAAAGACTAAACTCTGTTTGTAAACCCTGGCTTCTCTTCTCATATGATACTTCCTTAAATATTTGGGCTGTTTTTAGACGTGACATGCCTACTTTATGCACTTCATCAGAAGCTGTTTGGGGCAGAACCTATGCATTCATTCTTCTGTAGTAAATGTGCTATTGTGTCCTCTTTTGTGTGTGGATCTTTGTGCATCCTGGGGTCCCTAAACAGTCTGTGAGCTGAATAAATCGGGTCTGACTGGAAAGCTGAGACTCTTGTGGATTCAATGAGCCCAATGTTCTTCATGTGTGATGATGTTAGTGAGTGAAACTTGAGTTCAGTGTATAAAATGAGCTGCTGTGACCTCTAGGATAATCACAGCCTCATGAAACTTTACAACCACAAACTAGAGACCTAGAGCATTCAGATCAGAGGATGGATGGCTGACACACTAGATTCACAATAATCAGTAACACAACACAAGTGCTACCATACAATTGCACAAAATACACAAATCTACCAAATGTCAAAAGTTTCTGAAACCAGATCACAGCATGGATTTTCTCTGTTGGAGCCCTTCACAATAAAAGCCCAATAATGCATGAAGACTGAAAATTTCATAAAGTTAATTACTTTAATTACACATATTAATCAGAACATGGAAGTTGAAATCTAAAAATAATGGGACAGATTTTAAAAAAGTTTTTTTCTTACAGTATCATTAAATTGCTTAATGATCTTGAATGTTAAAAGACAGTTAAAAAAAACAAAAACATACACATCATATTGCTGAATGTAAAATTAAGGAAAATATCGGTTTTCTTACAGTAAAACTTTAAATTTAATGTACAAAGAAGTAAAAGAAATCATAAAAAAACTGTAAAAAGTTTGGCAGCAAAAGTTGTCAAACACTTACTGTCAAATTAAAGTAAAAACACTTTAGTTATTTTACAAATATATATATGTATACATACACAGACACACACCTATATATATATATATATATATATATATATATTTGATCAATAATCGAACAGGAAACTACAGAGACGCCTGCCAGTCACAGAGTGATTGACAGGTCTTTGATGTGACATCATCATGACATCATTTCCTCACACTGACGGAGAAACAAACATCAGGAGGACAACGTGGTCACACGTTCCTCAAA
Source organism: Centropristis striata (assembly GCF_030273125.1). Lineage (NCBI taxonomy): Eukaryota > Metazoa > Chordata > Actinopteri > Perciformes > Serranidae > Centropristis > Centropristis striata. Next base: position 25,725,598 of record NC_081537.1, on the reverse strand, counting down.
GACTTCAGGACGATGCTGATCGTCTATTCCTGTTGTCCTGCAGCCACTGAGACCTTCACTGGTAAGACCTGCAGTGGGAGATTGTCATCATCCCCATTCCAAAAATATGGAAACAGTCTCTCAGTGAAAGTGTGTGTGAAGGTGTGTATGTGTGTGTTAGTGTCAGCATCAGAGAACGACAGCTTTCCTCTGTTCCAGTCCAGATTCACTCTGATTCTCTGAGACGTCTTCTGCACTTTGAGAACAGTGAATCCATCGGATGGTGACCATAAGAAGTATTTATCTCCACAGAACTGTATTCTCCATAATCCAGACTCTATGTCTCCTCTCCTCTGGCCAGACTCTGCTAACAAACCCAGTACCCACCATGTATTGTCTCCAACCTGGACCTCCCAGCTGTGAGTCTCTGAGTTAAAGCCCTCAGAGCCCAGAACATAGTAATAACCAGTCCTCTCTGGATTATCAGGAAGCTGCTGTTCCTCTCCTCCTCTCACACTGGTCAGATCTGCAGACAGGATGAGTGCTGTACCAGCAGTGTTTGGGTCCAGGGTGACAGGACTGTAGGAGACCATGTCCTTCATCTTGTTCCAGATGTTGAAGGCCAGGTTGCCCAGGTGTTTGGCCTGGTCTATCAGAGCTCCTGAGGGCAGCTGTGGATCCTCCAGCAGGGGGCGCTGCTGGACTCTTTCCACTGCAGCCTTGTAGTTGTGCAGGAATGAGACGTGTTCAGCTCTCAGCTCCTCCTCTGTGGCTCTGACTGTGTCTGAAAGAGCTGCTATCTCTCTGCTCAGAGCCTCCATCTTCTCCTTCATCACCTTACTCTTCTGCTCCTCTTCCTCCCTCAGTGCAGCCATCCTGGCCTCCTCTTCCTCTTCTAGAAACTGGTGAAGCTTCTTAAACTGCTCCTTAATCTGCGTCTCTGTGCGTCGGGCCTGGACCTGAATGTGTCCTGCTGTTTGATCAAACTTCACTTTAACTTCTTCAAAACTCTTTAACTTCTTCTTTAAAGGCTCCAGAGTTTCCTGAAGGTCCTTCTTGAGTTGTTGTGCAGCTTCATTGATGGGTCTGAATCTGTGGTTGGTGTGTTCTTCTGAGTGACTGCAGACAACACACACTGGCTGCTGATGGTCCAGACAGAAGAGTTTGAGTTTCTCAGAGTGCAGACTGCAGAGAGCCTCTGAAGCTCTCTGATCTCTCTCCTGTAAGAAACTCTCACACAGGTTCTTTAACACCAGGTTACAGGGTGGATCACCCTTTGAAGATCTTCGATTACAGATCGGACACTCTCTGGTTGGTTTCTCCGTCCACCAGCTCTGTAGACAGTCTTTACAGAAGCTGTGGCTGCATGACAGGACGACAGGGTCTTTAAATACGCCGTGGCAGACAGAACAGCAGAGATCGTTCTCTAATCTGGAAGCCATTTAGTCTCTGAGTGAAGCTGAAAACACAGCAGACAAACAGCTCAGCCACTCCCTGTTCTCTCAAAGTTACTTTCACTTTCCTGTAAAACTGTCGTTCAGTTTGTGGATTCAGCAGCTGGGTGAAGTGGAGCTGTTCCAGTGTTCCCAGTAACCTCCTGAAGTCGTCCTCTTTTAGTCAAAGTGGAGGTTTTAGTCTGAAGCTGAATATTATTGTCCGTCTCTCAACGTGTGTGTGTGTCTCTTTGTCTCAGTGAGTCACAATAACAGCCTGTTTCCTGGTTTGTCTCAGGTGACTCAGCTGAGGGGCGGAGCTTCAACACAACAGTTTTTCAGGTTGAGACTCGTTCCAAACTGGTGAATAACTGAGCTGCAGATGTCTGAATGAAAATAAGTTCTGTTTCCGCCAAAAGTCCCTCACTTCTCTTTTCTGTTTCAAATGTTACTTTATTAAATCTTTGGGCTGTTTTTAGACGTGACATGCCCACTTTATGCACTTTATCAGAAGCTGTTTGGGGCAGAACCCATGCAGTGTTTCTCCTGCAGTAAAATGTGTTATTGTGTCCTCTTGTGTCTGAATCTTTGTGCATCCTGGGGTCCCTAAACAGTCTGTGAGCTGCATAAATCTGGTCTGACTGGAAAGCTGAGACTCCTGTAGATTCAATGAGCCCAATGTTCTTCATGTGTGATGATGTCAGTGAGTGAAACTTGAGCTCAGTGTATAAAATGAGCTGCTGTGACCTCTAGGATAATCACAGCCTCATGAAACTTTACAACCACAAACTAGAGACCTAGGGCATTCAGAGGATGGATGGCTGACACACTACATTCACAATAAGCAGCAACACAACACAAGTGATGCCATACAATCGCACAAAATACACAAATCTACCAAATGTCAAAAGTTTCTGAAACCAGATCACAGCAAGGATTTTCTCTGCTGGAGCCCTTCACAATAAAAGCCCAAGACTGAAAATTTCATGAAGTTAATTACTTTAATTACAAATATTAATCAGAACATGGAAATTGAAACCTAAAAATGAATGGGACAGATTTTAAAACTTTTTTTTTAACAGTATGATTCAATTGCTTAATGGTCTTGAATGTTAAATGAAAATGAAAATAAAAAACATACACATAATATTGCTGAATGTAAAATTAAGGAAAATATCGGTTTTGTTACAGCAAAACTTTACATTTAATGTACAAAGAATTAAAAGAAATCATAAAAAAATGTCAAACACTCTCAAATTAAAGTAAAAACACTTTAGTTATTCTACAAATATAAATATATATATATATATATATATATATATAAATACATATATATATATATATATATATATACATATATACATATATACACACACACACACACACACACACACACACACACACACACACACACACACATAATTTCCTCACACTGACGGAGAAACAAACATCAGGAGGACAACGTGGTCACACGTTCCTCAAAGACTTCGGGACGATGCTGATCCTCTATTCCTGTTGTCCTGCAGCCACAGAGACCTTCACTGGTAAGACCTGCAGTGGGAGATTGTCATCATCCCAATTGCAAAAATATGGAAACAGTCTCTCAGTGAAAGTGTGTGTGAAGGTGTGTACGTGTGTGTTAGTGTCAGCATCAGAGAACGACAGCTTTCCTCTGTTCCAGTCCAGATTCACTCTGATCCTCTGAGACTTCTTCTTCACTTTGAGAACAGTGAATCCATCGGATAGTGACCATAAGAAGTATTTATCTCCACAGAACTGTATTCTCCATAATCCAGACCCCATGTCTCCTCTCCTCTGGACAGACTCTGCTAACAAACCCAGTGTCCACCATGTATTGTCTCCAACCTCGACCTCCCAGCTGTGAGTCTCTGACTTAAAGCCCTCAGAGCCCAGAACAGAGTAATAATCAGTCCTCTCTGGATTATCAGGAAGCTGCTGTTCCTCTCCTCCTCTCACACTGGTCAGATCTGCAGACAGGATGAGTCCTGGACCAGCAGTGTTTGGGTACAGAATGACAGGACTATAGGAGACCATGTCCTTCATCTTGTTCCAGATGTTGAAGGCCAAGTTTCCCAGGTGTTTGGCCTCGTCTATCAGAGCTCCTGAGGGCAGCTGTGGATCCTCCAGCAGGGGGCGCTGCTGGGCTCTTTCCACTGCAGCCTTGTAGTTGTGCAGGAATGAGACGTGTTCAGCTCTCAGCTCGTCCTCTGTGGCTCTGACTGTGTCTGAAAGAGCTGCTATCTCTCTGCTCAGAGCCTCCATCTTCTCCTCCATCACCTGACTCTTCTGCTCCTCTTCCTCCCTCAGTGCAGCCATCCTGGCCTCCTCTTCCTCTTCTAGAAACTGGTGAAGCTTCTTAAACTGCTCCTTAATCTGCGTCTCTGTGCGTCGGGCCTGGACCTGAATGTGTTCTGCAGTTTCGTCAAACTTCACTTTAACTTCTTCAAACTCCTCTAACTTCTCCTTTAAAGGCTTCAGAGTTTCCTGAAGTTCCTTCTTGAGTTGTTGTGCAGCTTCATTGATGGGTCTGAATCTGTGGTTGGTGTGTTCTTCTGAGTGACTGCAGACGACACACACTGGCTGCTGATGGTCCAGACAGAAGAGTTTGAGTTTCTCAGAGTGCAGACTGCAGAGAGCCTCTGAAGCTCTCTGATCTCTCTCCTGTAAGAAACTCTCACACAGGTTCTTTAACACCAGGTTACAGGGTGGATCACCCTTTGAAGATCTTCGATTACAGATCGGACACTCTCTGGTTGGTTTCTCCGTCCACCAGCTCTGTAGACAGTCTTTACAGAAGCTGTGGCTGCATGACAGGACGACAGGGTCTTTAAATATGCCGTGGCAGACAGAACAGCAGAGATCGTTCTCTAATCTGGAAGCCATTTAGTCTCTGAGTGAAGCTGAAAACACAGCAGACAAGAAGCTCAGCCAGTCCCTGTTCTCTCAAAGTTACTTTCACTTTCCTATAAAACTGTCGTTTAGTTTGTGGATTCAGCAGCTGGTGAAGTGGAGCTGTTCCAGTATTGCCAGTAACCTCCTGAAGTCGTCCTCTTTCAGTCAAAGTGGAGGTTTTAGTCTGAAGCTGAATATTATCATAACAGCCTGTTTCCTGGTTTGTCTCGGGTGACTCAGCTGAGGGGCGGAGCTTCAACACAGCAGTTTTTCAGGTTGAGACTCATTCCAAACTGGTGAATAACTGAGCTGCAGATGTCTGAATGAAAATAAGTTCTGTGTTTCCCCCACAAGTCCCTGGCTTCTCATCTCTGTTTCTTATGTTACTTCATTAAATCTTTGGGCTGTTTTTAGTCGTGACATGCCCACTTTGTGCACTTTATCAGAAGCTGTTTGGGGCAGAACCCATGCAGTGTTTCTCCTGCAGTAAAATGTGTTGTTGTGTCCTCTTTTGTGTGGATCTTTGTGCATCCTGTGCATCCACTCTTGTAGATTCAATGAGCCCAATGTTCTTCATGTGTGATGATGTTAGTGAGTGAAACTTGAGCTCCGTGTATAAAATGAGCTGCTGTGACCTCTAGGATAATCACAGCCTCATGAAACTTTACAACCACAAACTAGAGACCTGGAGCATTCAGAGGATGGATGGCTGACACACTAGATTCAAATTAAGGGGCTTTCTCAGCAGTTTAAGTGCTCTGCATCCAATTGCTGAAAATTGTAATTCTTGCAGAAATCACCAAAATGTTTAAAACTGTTTGTAACCAAATCACTGCATGGATTTTTCTTCTGTTTTTCAAAATCTTGGTGTCTTAATTTGGTATGTTGCAGGAATTGTTACCTCTATTTTTTAAATTCTTGATGGAAAAATTGTCAAATGTAGCTCCAAATCTGTGTAACAAGTGTTTTGCAAAAATTGCTTTAAGCTCATGAGACTTAACTGAGCATGGGACTGGACTCCATATTCTCCCATCGTAATATGTTATACACTGTAAAATTTCAACGTTGAATTACAGACTACAGATTTATAAAACTATAAAAACTGTTGACACAGTGCTGCCACTGCTATGTGGTTGACTGTTGACCTTTTATCTCCCCCTGAATATCCTGTTCTTCCCTATAAAAGACAAAAATGGGTCTTTGGTTTTAACTTAAATGATTCCTCCCCACTTTTGATTTCTGTGGGACCAGAGATATTTATTGATGATAACGAGCTCATTAAGAGCTGGTTTTAAAGAGGGAACCGGAGCTCTGCTGAAGAGATGATTTGGGTCTCTAACAGATGAAATATTTGGCAGCTTAATCAAACTCTGATAGCTCTTCAAGCTCCTCTTCATCTCGATAACGACGAGATAACAACGAGATAACACGTCCCCCTCCACCTGTGAGCACCCAACAGGAAGTGTAATTAATGGGGAAATGAGACGGTTCGTGTGTCGACGGCCCGCAGAAAATAACTTTCTCAACTCGAGAGAGAAGAAGAGAAGAACGTGGTGCTAATACAGACACGGCTGAACAATGTGAGTGCATGATTGATGATGTGATTAACTGCATTTTAAATGCTGTAAACAGCAGCTGAAGCCCGACGCAAACAGATTATTTGCATTTTAAGAGATTTATTGATTTTGGTTTCATCTTTATTTTCATAGAAACTTTAGTTAAACTTTAGTTTAGTTAATGTGTATCAGCATCTACACATGAAGCCCATGCATGAAAATATTTTGTATTTGCTGCATTTTTACTGTCACCATTAGAAAATATTTCAAACTACAACTGTCAGGAAAAACTACAGACCCTGGTTCTGCTTTGCAGCAGGAGGTGAAAGAAAGGTTTTTATGCTATTATTTTTTAAGAAGCTAAAATGAGCTCTACCTGACAACAAAAATGCATAAATGATAATAATCCAATAATATATTTCGATTTTATGAAACAATCTGCATAATGAGTACTTTTACTTTTGATACTTTGTGTTCATTTTGATGCTTCAGTAAGTTTTGAATGCAGTACTTTTACTGCATTAAAGTAATCTAATTACTTCTTCCCCCTCTGGAGCAGCTCAGCTCGTAGTTATGTCTGACATCAGTCTCTGTATCAGTGCATCCCTGTCTCTTCAGCCTTAAAATTCTATTTAATTTCCTCTTTGTTAATCAGAAACCGTGTAAAGCTGCCCAGCAACCGGCCGGTAAAGTAAACGCTTACGTGGCAGTTTCCTGAAAGGTTTTCCAGAGGTTCATAGATGCTGTTTGAAGATTGACAGGAAGGACTCCAAATTGCCCCCTTAAGTGCGTTTTAAGTTGCACTTGATAGCTTATTGATGGAGCGAGCGCGGAGGGATTATCTTCTGGCATCAGGCCCAAAATGTCGAGAAGAGAGAGAGAGAGAGAGGAAGCCAAACAAAGCGTGGAGCGTCCAAGAGAGAGAGAGCCGGCGTAGGAGGGCCGAGCCAGGAGGAACAGATACAGAACGGAGACACAAAGAAGACAACACTGTAATTGCTTATGACGCACAAAGATATCTCCTGGAGACGATGTAAATTGAAAAACCAATATTTCCACACAATAACCCTTAGGCCTCCTACAACAACACCCTGCGGACGGCCTGCAGCGACTAATGACTCCACTGCCATCATCTGCCACATCGTATCATAGCAACAGCCTCCATCCACACCGAACACTGCAAAAATCAACCGAACAAAAAATAAGAAATAACTAAAATTAAGCAAATACATGCTCAAAACAAGTAAAATTATTTGCCAGTGCAGTAAGTAAATTTTTCTTTGTAAGAATTCTTTACATAAGTAAAAAATATCTAGGCACTAGAAAAACCAACGATGTCTTGAAATAAATTCAAATATACTTATTTTTGAGCAATCGTGGCTTGAAAAGCCCAACTGTAGTAACATTAAAATAAGCCAGCGATACTTGAAACGAGCACGTTCTGGTGGTAGAAAATGCTTTTAAAATAACATTCAACCTACATGCAACTAAAACTCTCAATTTTAACCAATATTTTAGGGGAAAACTCACCAATGTTCAACAGTTGAATAGCTTGAAAAGCAAGAAAAAGCTCACAATGTCAATCCTAAAAACAAGTCTTTAAACAATAAGATAATTAAATAAGCACATAATAATAATACTAATAATTAAATAAGCACATAAAGCTATGGTCAGTAGGTAAATTATACTCAAAACAATATAATTAAGATACTATTGCTAGATATAAGAAGAAAATACTTGGTAAACTTAATGTTTTTTGCAGTGAACGTTAAAGTGGAGACGCTTTATTCCTCCTCCAGGAGTCACACTGAGACAGGTAGACGCTCCTGCAGGAGGCCGCTCCTCCTGCAGGAGGCCGCTCCCACAGCGAGCTTCACAACCTGCTTTTTATCCTGCTGAGGAAAATCTGCCAATCAATCTCATCCTGAACCTCGACTGTCCTCCGCCCGGTCCCAGTAATCCTGGTCATGCTTTGTGGGCTGCAATCAGGGAATAATCTTGACTCCGCTGGCTGGAGTTCAATAAGCTCACAGACACACACACACACACACGTCCTATCGGTCACCTTGGTTATGCCACAAGCTGCAATGAAGCTCACACACACATACTGTGAAGGTAAGCCCGCTGCATGTTTGATACGGCTGTAAAACGCCACAAAGGTTTTTAGAGTCCTGGAGAGACGAACAGGTGACCTCTACACACACACACACACACACACACACACACACACACACGCACACACGTGCACACACACACACACACACACACACACACGCACACACGTGCACACACACACACACACACACACACACACACAAAAAGAGACACACACATGCACTCACGTACACACACACACATGCACAGACATATGCCCGCCCGCACACACACACACACACACACACACACACACACACACACACACAGACATGCACATGCACCCACACTCACATGCACACATATACACACACGCACACATACGCACGCACGCACACACATGCGCGAGCACACACACACACACACACATCACACACTCAAACACACATACACACATACAATCAGGAGCATGTAAACAGGCCATGGTGTTTGATTGGCAGCAGGAATGTGTGTGTGTGTGTGTGTGTGTATGTGTGTATGTGTTAGAGAGAGAGAAACGAGTCGCTGTCGAACAACTTGAGCTGCTTAACATGCAAATTCATTTTGTGCGCGGCATATGTCTGCTGCTCCGTAATGTAATTTATCCAGTTCATAATTTATTTTATTCTATAAAAGCAGCATTCTCTAACACTTTAAATTACAGCTTTCTCATTTCCATAATCACACTATAATTAGCCGAGGTCTCTCAGAACAGAGTAACGCTGCAGCTCTCTGTGTGCTGAACGCTCCTCTGCTGCAGCTGCAACCAAACACAGAGCATCAGGAATCATCTGATCAGGACGACGCCACCATCCATCTACCTGCAGCTGGACCATGAATTTAGATAAAATGCTATTGTTGCTCATCAATAAGAGCTCAGAGACTGAACAGGAGAGTTACAGGTACGAAGCTCTTTTTATTCTGCTCATTTATTGGTCAACGTTTCCAGGTCTTCAGCTGTTTCTGTACCACTGTAGTCGCGTTTAAAGGAGCTGGAGGAATTATTATTATTATTATTATTATTAATCTATTGTCTAAAAATGCTTCTTAAACCAGAAACTACATGATCCAACATGTTCCTGCAGGAATCTGATCCGAAATAAGCAACTTCAGCGACCAAGATCTCAGGTTTCTCCAATGATAGCATCTATCTACATTTAGCAGTGTGTCCAATGTAAACACTGCAGTAACGAGCCTGCAGCAGAGGAGCAGTTTACACAGAGCAGAGAGGAGTGGACAGGAGAGGAGAGGCTGGAAACATGACAATACTTCAGTATGTGGAGAAAACAGTTTTTTTTATATTGGTAACACCTGTGGGCACTTTGAAAAGTGTTGTATATATTATTACATTTTTTTCTATTTTTTATAAAATAAAATATCAACAAAATTCCACTCTTGTTTTTTGTTTTTTGAATTATTTATCATTATAACTGTATTATTCTGCACAAAAGACATGTTTAAATTCTTTGTTTCTAGCCATGATTGGGTTGATTCCATCCAGCTGCAGGACTTATAGTTTATATATATATATATATATATATATTATATATATATTTTATATATACTGCGAAGAGAAACAAGGCTACAGTGTAAAATGTTACAGCAGCAAAAACAGAAGGAAACAGCTGAAGCTGCCTGCTGGGGTTCAGAGCGTTACAGCTCTGTGTACAGTAAGTGCAGTCTATTTTCCATTTACCAATACTGCTACTACAACAGAGTCCTCAGATGAACTGGACCTCAGTCCATCATCTCCAACACTGTTGGTGCACTTTACAGTCTGCAGCTTCAGCCGAGTCAGCAGAGAGAGGTGAAGGACTGGCTCCGGTCCAGAGACGGGTCACATGATCCAGACCAACTGAAGCCGGACACGTTACGTAACACAAACAGGCAGAATATCAGAGAGACGTGAGGAGGAGGATCAATTATCATCAAGGAGAATTATAGAGTGTGATATTGGTCTGGAAGAGCTGCCAGAGAGAGACGAGTGTCTGTGAGTCATCAGGAGGAGGAGGAGGAGGAGGAGGAGGAGGAGGAGGAGGAGGAGGAGGAGGAGGAGGAGGAGGAGGAGGAGGAGGAAGAGGAGGACATCTAGTTCTATATTTTATACTAAATATATATATTTTTTTCCTTGTTAAATTATTTTTTTCCCTTTTAAAGGATTTGTTGGTGTTTACTTTTTTTTTTCTTCTTTTTTTCCCTGTTAAAGTGTTTTTTTTTGTTTGTTATCTCCAGAATTATTATAATTTTATTTTTTTTCCTTGTTAAAAGATTTTGTTTTTCCATTTTAAATGATTTGTTTCAGTTCTGTTTAATTTACGTTTTTTTTCCTTGTTAAATTAGAATTTTTACCCTTTTATAAGGATTTTTTTCCCCCTTTTTTTTTTGGTTTAGAGTTTATCCCAGTTCGAATTATAGATATAAATAAATAAAATATAAAATTATATATATATATATATATATATATATATATATATATATATATATATATTATGTATTGTGTTTTTTCTTTCTTTTTTCCTGTATAAGTGTCTTTTGTTTTTTTGTGGAATAAGAATGTGATTTTAAAAACGATGGGTTTTTTTAACTCTCAGTGAAGAATTGTAAATGTTGGTTCCAAATCTAATGAGGAGAACATCTAGTTCTATATTTAATATTAAATATATTTGACCTTATCTCTAGTTTTACTATCCTCATCAAACACAGAGCGCCCTCGTGGTGTCTGGAGCCAGTTCCTCACCCTGAGGTCTCCGTTGGCCAGGTGTGGGTGCTGGTGTCCGGGGTAGGTGCCGTAGATCGGCTCTTTGCAGTAGATCTTGATGACGCAGCGGTCCTGGACGTCCCGCGGGTCCTCCAGCTCGTAGAAGACGTTACGCGTCTCGTCTTTGATGAGCAGCGCCGTGTTGGGAGACCTGAGCACCGAAACACCAGAACAAACCAATCACACACTCATAAACCGTCCAGAAGCTGTTAACTGCTGATTATCAGAGATGAGTTCAGCAGCAGAGATCTGTTCGCTGCCGAGACGCTTAATGAGAAAAATACAGCCTCATATTCCATTCATCAGCAGGTTAATATTCAGGGAGTCCTGCTGACAGTCAGAATGTGGGTTTACATGCAGTTTTAGAGCAGATTACACACATAATAAACAAATATGATAATGTTTTTGTCAGTTTATGTGTTTGCAGTAATAATAAAAAGTTTAAACATTCAGTATTAGGCAGCTACGTCCAGGGCCGGCTCTAGCCCATTTGGTGCCCTAAGCGAGATCCATTCGTGTTGAACAGCTCCGCTTGGTGTTTCACGGAGGGTGGAACTCCTTTTGGGCTTTTTGTTTGCCCATGGTGCCAACCAGGCTATATAATACAACTGTCTGTCTATAGAATTATTAACTTACAAGTAAATTCCCAAAGAAGCACAGCTGGAGACCGCTAACAAAGTTAGAGACAAGAGAGACAATGAAAGTGCAAACCGCACAAAAAATGTGCTTAACTGTGTTAAGCTAGCATTGCTTTATTTCAACCTAGCTAGCAAGCCAATGCAAATGAAAAGTTTTCACACAAAACGGCATTTAAAAAATGGTCGGGACTTCTTCTCCTCCTCCTCTTTTTCTTGTCTTTCGATACTGCGCACCGGAGAGCTTTGACGGCTGTTTCATCTTGCAGGATATATCAAAACATAACCTGTCTGTCACTTGACGTGACCTGACCTCTGTAACAGCGATCTAACCGTCTAAAGGGGGGCAAGGCAATGACCGCACGTCACGTGACTCAGCACCACAAGTGACAAAATGTCATTGTTTATCTGTTTCTTTATTTTGTTAATATTTATTATTTTCAAGACAAAACAAGAAGGGAGGGTGACAATGGGCATCGAAAATTATTATTGTTTTTTTCTTTCTCCCTCGAGGGTGACTGGCGGCGCCCCTCCAGCAGATGGCGCTCTAGGCGACCGCCTATGTCGCCTATGCCTAGAGCCGGCCCTGGCTACGTCTTTCTATTCTCAACATTACAGCTGTTTTTACATTAAAAAATATGAAATTAATCCCCCAGACAGCTTAGATTACATACATTACAGAAACTTTTATTCCTTTACTGAATCTTCTATCTGTTCAGGGAGTCCTGCTGACAATCAGAATGTGGGTTTACATGCAGTTTTAGAGCAGATAACACACATAATCTATAAATATAATAATGTTTTTGTCAGTTTATGTGTTCGCAGTAATAATAAAAAGTTTAAACATTCAGTATTAGGCAGCTACATCTTTAAATTCTCAACATTACAGCTGTTTTTACATTAAAAAACATGAATTTCATCCCCCACACAGCTGTAAATTACATGCATTACAAAAACTGTATTCCTTTACTGAACCTTCCATCTGATTTAGGAATTCTACCATTAAAAACTTGCCTCCTCTTTCCACATAAGAGATGTTTTTTAAACTTAAAGTCTTTAAATTCACAGTATACCTAGGCTTGTCCCGATAATTACTATATCAGCTTATCGTTCAATTTATTAAAATGATGTAATATTCTTGAGATTTAAAAAGTCATTGCTGTGGAAAAAGATGTACTTACTATGCTCTAATATGGTTATAAAACTAAAATGACATCGATACAATAATACTGTTGTTTATTGTGATAGTTTCTAGGAAAATATATCGTCCTAAAAATGTGTTATGGTGACAGGAGACAACTTCTGCAGGAAATGTTCCTTTTTATTCTCTGCTCAGCTGCAGACATTTGATATTATCACATTATCTGATCCAGTTTAAAGTAGAAAAAGACAGTTTTGCAGAACATGGTGATACATGCAGATGTTCCAAAGGTGTATAGGTGAAAAAAAAAGTGTAATAAATATTTATAAATTGTGCAGCTGAGCTTTGTTTCCCTCCTTATTCAACAAACTACTTTAATACCAATACATAGTGTCTATATATCATATTATAACAAGTTGAAATGTATCTTTTATTGTCTGTTTAAGGACTTTTTACAGGGTTCGTACACTTTAGCAGTGGTCAAGTTCAAGCATTTTTCAAGGATTTTCAAGGTCCATTTTCAAGCTTTTCCAGTATCTTACACCTGTTGTAAATTGCATGTTCTAGATGAGTACTCACATACTAAAAGGGGGAGATTTCACTTAACCATACCAACAGCGATGGTTTTACACTTTTAGGAGGAATGGTCTTCATTTCAGATAGGCTACTCATTATTTTTTTACATTGAACATGTGATTATCTATAGTCTATAGATGGATATGGTCAGATTTCAAGAGAAATACAGTAAGAATTTCAAACATTTACAAGCACTTTATCCAAAATCCAAGCACTTTTTACACCTTGAAAATACAACATTTAAATTCAAGCATTTTCAAGGATTTCAAGCACCCGTACCAACCCTGTTTTAGTTGTAAGATAAGATAAGATAAGATAAGATAAAACTTTATTGATCCCTTGGGATGGCTCCCTCAGGGAAATTGAGTAGTATTGTATTGTAATTGAATTGTAGCTACTCTGCACCATTTTGTCCTGAAAACAAACTTGTTGAGGAATTATTCTCCACCACCGGAACTGCAAAAACATTAAATTATCAACCACCAGAAGCGGAGCCGTCCTGCAGAGTCTCACAGTCAGACAGTAGTGAGGACGGAGGACGGAGCTCTCCAGGGTGCTGATCCTGCAGCGAGGACTTCTCTCTCTCTCTCTCCCACGCCTTCACTAGTGTAAATCTGGGCTAAATAAACACAGGAACTGTTCCAAACTTCATCCATCAGGAGGAGCTGAAGACGTCAGCGTTCCTTCTACACATGATGCATCCTTCAGACAGGAACTTTAACATTATGTGTAGGTTTACTGTCTGAGTGTTTGGCTGCAGAGTGGAGTCACGGTTTCAGGATTTAACAGATTTCTACGTGCGTGAACCAGCACAGAGAGGACACGGCATGAAATAAAAGACGAGGATGTCGTCCTGAGTCTGCAGGTAAGCTGCTCCTCATCTGGTTAGATTTTATCTGAGAGCGTAAGGTACGATATTTACAACAGCCCTGACTGCAACAAAGTCTGGACGATATTTAATAAAACGTTGGTGAAAACGTAACTAAAAACAAAAAGATTAGCAAATTATAAGTTTCTGTTTCTTAATCATTTTAGACATCACAACTGACAATTTACGACAATTTACGATATATATCTGTATTTAAAAAAAAAAAAAAAAAAAAAATATATATATATATATATATATATATATATATATATTTTTTTTTTTTTTTTTTTTTTTTCCAGTAATATTACGTGTATTTTTGGTATTTTTAACACATAGAATTCACTGTAAATTAACATCTAAGACCATTAAGAAATTGAATAAAACTGTTGAAAAAGCAGATTTCACTTTTTAATTTTTGTTTTCCATTTATGGTTAATAGTAATTTGCCCCTTTTTATGGCACCTAATGATGAAAAAAGAAAAAGAAAACCCTGTTTCACTTTACATAAAAACAACCAAAAATAAGACATTTAAATTCCATTCATATTTCTTCAAGCAGAAATAATGCAATAACGTTATGCTGCTTGCGATAGTTAGCCTCCCCTACCAGCTAACACCTCCTGAGTGTAATACAAACTTTACAGCACAACGATCCCTCTAAATATTAAATGTACAGTAACAGGTGACATCCCTAGTTACTGACTATAACTGACAGTCCTGATAACCGTCTCATATGAACGTGTTCAGGACTCAGTGAAGCTGCAGTCAGTAACTCTGCTCGCCCACTCTGAGCTGAGACACAAATAGAGTCCTGCAGGAGTCCTAAAACCTGGACATGACTCAGCGTTTCTGCACTCCTGCTTCCCCTGTCTCAAAGTCAATAGTTTGCTTTTTTTATGGCTTTTTGGCGAGAAGCCTGAAATAAGTTCTGAGGTGAACACGGGCTCAGGAGAGAGAAATGTTTTGTTTTTTGGTTTTTTGGGGCATTTTGTAGCTTTATTGACAGAGAGAGATTGAGAGCTACACTTCCTCATCAAATGTAAAAAATATGAACTAATTAGAGAAACATATTTCCAATAATTTGAATCCGTCAAAAAAGGTTTTTTAAAATGGTCAGATGAGGAAAAACTGCCGCTCCTCCTCGGGAAGAGTCACAGAGCTGTAGATTAGATTAGCAGCACTCTATGTTTCTGCCTGTCACACACTGAGGGACAGCGAGTGACACACAGCTGTTGGTTGTTTTGTTTTTATTTTTTATTTTATATTTTCTATATTTTTTATCTTTTTTTGCTGGGACAGTTAGATTGTATAAATTATATGTTGATTGTAATTCAATGATTGTAAATATTGCTTTCTTTCATTGTTATTAGTTTTTCTTTCTTTTAAAATGAATAACAGAATTATAATAAATTATTGTAAATATTGCTTTCCTTATCTTGTTATCTTTTTTTCTGATGCTTGCTTTGGCAATACATACATTGTTACGTCATGCCAATAAAGCCAATTGAATTGAATTGAATTAAATTGGGCCTCTGTGGTACACGCTCTACCAGGTGTGCCACCGGGAACGCCCCGAAATGTTTTGTTTTTACGGCATAAAGTAAAGTAAAGAGCCCCGATACGTCTCAATGAGACGACACACAGGCTGAACAACACCTGTCTGTCTGCACAATAAACTACCACTCTTCTCATTGGCTTTTAAAACCACGTAGTGTTTTATTTTTTTATTTATTTATATATAAATGGGTTGGTAAGGGTGGGTCTGTATAACGCAATTATTAGTATTGAGGGAAGCATTGAACGTTATAAGACAGATGAAATTCTGAAGTCAACTTTGATTTTGATGAAATACTATGAAACTCTGATATTGATGACATTTTGAAATTGCTGTTTTTTAATTTTTGTTGTTTTGATGTACTTCCTGGTACCTAATATGATGACCCACAGAAATTAATAAAATAAAATTTAAAAAACACACACAAAAAAATCTAGTGTTGATTTTATTTTTTTGTTTTTATGTGTATGCATGCATATTTTATTTTGTGCAGGCACTACATGTTATTTATTTAATCTTATTTAATTCTAGTTTAATTTATTTTATCTTATTGTATTTTACTGTTGGATTGTTTTACTCCATCCCCTTGTTATTGTGATATCTGTATTGTTGTGCAGCACTTTGGAAACCTTGTGTTTGCTAAAATTGTGTTCTATAAATAAAGTGGATTGGATTGGATTAAATGAGAAGACATAAGATTTCTGCACAATTTTATTGATTTTTAAGCTTTGACTTGAGATTGTATTCAATTTGTGGTCTTCCTTTATCTTTATTGATCTGTTTCTGTTTGTTTCATCCGTTCCTGTTTTTATCCTCCATCTCTTTACAGACTTATTATTTCTGTAAGTGTCACGGGGATTGGTTTGATAAACTCGTGCTGCTGCAGATGTTTAAAACCTCTTGTCTGATCCCTGAGCAGGCACGTGCACACATAGGGCCCTAGGGGTGCTTGAGCCCCTGCCCTTTTTGCCTCGTATTAAAAAGTGCCCTCTGAGTGTTTTTTGTTTTTTTAAATAACATGAATAGATATATATTTTACCGTACCCATTTTCTTGTAATACGGGTTGTTGTGTGTGTTGAGCCTGCAACTTCTCTGTCTGTCTCATCACGCACTCGCCGCCAGAGAGAAAGAGAGACAGAGTGAGAGAGAGACAGAGAGAGAGAGAGAGAGAGACAGAGTGAGAGAGAGAGACAGAGTGAGAGAGAGAGAGACACAGAGTGAGAGAGAGAGAGACAGAGTGAGACAGAGTGAGAGAGAGAGGTAGAGTGAGAGAGAGAGACAGAGTGAGAGAGACAGAGTGAGAGAGAGACAGAGTGAGAGAAAGACAAATTGAGAGAGAGAGAGAGAGAGACAAAGTGAGAGAGACAGAGTGAGAGAGAGAGACAGAGTGAGAGAGAAACAGAGAGAGAGAGAGAGAGAGAGAGACAGAGTGAGAGAGAGAGAGACAGAGTGAGACAGAGTGAGAGAGAGAGAGACAGAGTGAGAGAGAGACAGAGTGAGAGAGAGAGAGAGAGAGAGAGAGAGAGAGACCGCTGACCCCTGGATAACTGAGGAGATGTGACAGTGGAGCATCTTAAACCTGTGAGTTATGCTCTAACTAGTCGCCGTCCAATTATTCGATTAAATATGGGTCATATTTCAGAAAAACGCCCTATTTCAGTCAATGTGTCAGCTTCCATCGGCTGCAGCTCGATTTTTACCGGACGTCGGAGCCCGGCGCAGGAAATCGTGTACAAAATACATTTTCTTTTTTTTTCAAATACATTTTAAAAATAAAATGCACCGTGTTTACAACGGATCATAGTTCCCTCACTACAGGTCTGAGGTTTTAACATCACAGAATAGGCAGATCAACAGGTCTGCACCGAGTTGTTGTCCTACTTTCTTCTGTAGAGGAAGGTCTGTTGGCGAGACTATTTTCCTACGACTCTTCTGGGTTAAAATTAGATGTTTTTGGTTCTGTAGTTCTTAAAACCCCTATAGTGTGGGCTGTTTATCATGCCACAGTTCTGAAACCTGCTATTCTAGTCTAGATATAAAGTTTATTGTGACTTTGCTACCACTGTGTGGGCTAACAAAAAAATAATGATAATAATAATAGCTAATAATAATAATAATAATAATTATATAGCAATTTCAGCATTCTGGGGATATAAACTGTAGGTTATCTGTGTTTGAAATATTATATTATCATTATTATATTACCATCTGTATTTTTGCATTTTACATTAATTTCCATATTGTGTAAAGCAGCTATTCTCAACCTTGGGGTCGGGACCCCAATTGGGGTCGCGAGATGATTTCTGGGGGTCCCCAAATCATTTTGGAAGTCAGCTCTGTCTTCACTGTGTTAAAGTGTTCATGCGTTCATGTGTTTTAGTCTTTTTGGTCACTTGATGTCTTTTTTTGGTCATTGTGGGGTTTTTTTGGTCATTTTGTGTCTTTTTTTTGATCATTTTGTGTCTTTTTTTAGTAATTTTGTGTCCTTTTTTGGTCATTTTGTTTCTTTTTTGGGTCATTTTGTGTCTTTTTGGGTAATTTTGTTTCTTTTTTGGGTCATTTTGTGTCTTTTTTGGTCATTTTGTGTCTTTTTTGGTCAATTTGTGTCTTTTCTGGTCATTTTGTGTCTTTTTTGATCAATTTGTGTCTTTTTTGATCATTTTGTGGTCCATTTGTGTCTTTTTTGGTCATTTTCTTTCCTTTTTTTGGTAATTTTGTTTCTTTTTTTGGGTGATCTGAACTGTGCGTGTGAGATTGTGTTCAGTGAGTTGGGTTCACGGACAACATACATGTTTAATTGGGGGTCGCGACTCAAAAAGGTTGAGAACTACTGGTGTAAAGGACCGGAAAAAAAATTTGGGCCGCACACATGCTGCCCTTTTCTGACTTTGAGGCCCTGTCCCTCTATAATCATGTGCACGTTGTCCCTGAGTGTCCAGACAGAGTGATGGTACCTGAGCATGGCCATGGTGAGCCTCTGGGGGAACATGTGCACGATGAGCGCCCTCAGCGTGTCCAGGCTGGTCAGCTCGTGGGTCAGGTGCACGCGGCGAGTCTCCTCCCCAAGCTGCAGGAACAAGATCCCTGCATTTATGGACGGGGAGTAATGAGGGGGAGCCACGATGGGTGAGGGGGGGTGGAGGGCATGATGGGACAAGGTTCAGATCCTGAACTGCAGTAAAAATACTAAAATACTGCTCTAGAGTCAAAATCATGCAGTATAAGTAGCACTGAAGTAAAAGAGAAAAAGTATCAGCATCGAAATTTATATAAGCAGCATTTCACTGTTTTTAACTACTTAAACCCTCTAGAAAAGACAAGGTCAAATACATTTAGTATGAAATGATAGAACTGGACGTAACCCTCTTATATGTTATATTTGCAAACTTTGTTCACATTTGCAATTTTTAAAATTCTTTAGTGAGCATGATAGTGTTTTGAAAGTAAAAAAAGATTCAAAATCACATTTTATGTTGGACTAAAGGATTGAAAAATGCACAAAATGACCAAAAAGACACAAAAAGACTAAAAAAGACACAAAATGACTAAAACAGAGACACAATATGACCAGAAAAGACACAAAATAACCAAAAAAGACACAAAATGACTTACAAAGACAGGAAAAGACAAAAATGGACAAAATAGCCCAAGACTCCATAGAGTTCATAAACTGTTATAAGGTTTAATTTGTGAACATGCATAATTATTTTAAATGATTCATGTTTTTATGTTCAATCTCGACCTGAAAAGTAACTAAAGCCGTCAGCTAAATGTAGTAAAAAGTTCAATATTTACCTCTAAATGCAGTTAAGTAGAAGTATAAAGTTACATTAAACGGAAATACCAAAGTAATGTACAAGTACTTTAAGTACAGTACTTGAGTAAATGTATGTAGTTACATTTCAGCACTGGTGGAGGGAAGATTTTCACCTCAAAATATTATTTTTTCAATTACAGTGTAAAGAGTCAATGAAAAAAACATTTTATCTGGAACACACAAACCACTGACATAACGGTTAATAACTTTACTATTAACTTCATTATAAGATATTCAATTTGTTAGAAAGATTTTTATTTTATTTTAATGACGTCCCGACAGATATCCAAAGCTTCATTAGAAAAAAACCCCAAAAGAATCTTGAAAAGTAATTTTAAAAGACATTTGTGAAAGCTTTAATGGATAGTGGAAAAAACAGTGACAGTATTTATTATTTTATAGAATCTAAAAAGTGGATTTAGTGTTAAGTTGCTTTCTAAAGATGATATTTTTACCCTCTACAGCCTCAAAGACACCAACAGATTGATCTACATTTTGACTCTCCAGCATTAAAATGATATAATAACGTCTTTGTTGTAACTTTAACTAACAAACTCTATTCCTGAAGGTGAGCATTAGTTCTCCCGTGTGGCTCTGTGAGTCTCACACCTGAACAGATAAAGTCTCCTGACAGGACACGTAATTATCGTCTCATATCAGCTGCAAACTGCTGCAGAGACGAGACCCAAAGAAAGATTCTCACCAAGTGTCAAACAACATGAAAATTAACTCAGTGACGGATGTTATTAAGGTGTTAAATGGTGCTTAAAAAAAAGTTATTTCTAACATTTTGTGTTTCTAACATGATGCATTCAGGTAGAAACTGCCTTAAGAAGTCGCACGTAGCACACATTTGCCATTTCTGCCTACTGTATGTGAATATTTGTGCATACTGAGGTCCCTAAACAGGCTTTGAATGACATAAACTGGGTATCAGTGGAAAGCTGAGACTCTTGTGGGTTCAGTGAGTCCAGTTTTCTTCATCTGGGATGATGTTAGTCATCAGTAGTAGCCAGTTCATTGCAGTGAGGCCATTTCTTGAGTGGACTGGACTTTTATTCACTGGACCTCAGTGTATAAAATGAGCTGCTGTGACCTCGAGGATAATCACAGCCTCATGAAACTTTACAAACACAAACTAGAGACCTAGAGCTGTGATTCCTAACCGGGTGGCCCGACCCCCCCAGGGGGACGCCAAAGATGAAATAAATATAATGGGTTAAATATATACATCTATGCCTATAAATTTGAAAAAAGCCAATCTACAAGCTCACAACACATGGCAAGGCTTCATGCAAGTTTGAATGTCTGCTTTTTTATAATAATAATAATAAACTTTATTTGTATAGCACTTTTCTTAACAAAGTTACAAAGTGCTTTACAGGCAAGAAATAAAAGCATAGTGGAAGACAGAAAAAATTACAATAAAACAACAAAGCAAAGTAAAGTGCAATGCAGACAAGTTGGAATCACAAATGACAAAACAAAGAAAGTGGCACGAGCTGGGGGAGAAAACAACAACCAAGAGATTAAGTAGTTAAAAAGGCTTTGCGATAGAAGAAAGTTTTCAGTAGGGATTTAAAAGAGGCTAGAGATGTAGCCTGTCTGACCTCAAGGGGTAGAGAGTTCCAGAGACGTGGGGCCCTAACAGCAAATTTACTTTTCCAAAGTAATTTAGCATATAAGTGTAAATTTAACCTCTTAAAACTGAAGGTCCACACAAACTTGGTGTCCCGTGAAAGCAGAAACGCTGATTACAAAGATATATGTCACATCCATGTGCGGCGAAAACTTGGCAAGCTATGTAGTCTAGTCATCTAGTGTAATTCTTAGTTGTTGTTGCATATTTTCCTCCTGCAGAATCATCTCGCTCCTCCTCACATGAGAGACGGATCCATTTTAAGATGATTTTGCTTCTTTCTGATCATCAATCAGAGCTGACAGGTCTCTGTCTGTGTTCAGGTCTCTATAGACTCGTCTGACTCTGACTCGACTCAGAGGACTCGAGCAGGTTCGCTACATTAACGAGTAAGTGTTTCTTTGCCGTGTTGCATCAAACATCAGAGGAGATTGATGGTTTACATGTGTGGACACGTCTGGCCTGTGATTGGCTCTCAGCTGTCAACAGACGGGACAGACTCACATTCATCAGGCTGATTGGGGGACAGGAGGGGACGGTACTGGAGCTGAACCCTGAACGAGGACAGACTGACTCATCATGGGACGAGAAACACAGAATGTTTTCAGAGGAATCATTGGAGTCACTGTGAGGAGAAACTGAGGAACATGGAGTCCAACTCAGGTGGCAATCTCCGTGTCTGAGCATGGAGGCCAACCAGGAAGTGCCTTAAGCTGCATTCTACCAAAAATTCCAGCAGGGGGCGCCAAGTGTGGCTGCAAAAACAATCTGCCCATTCATTTCAGTGCAAAATTTGAAAACTTCTCACTTGATTTATTACCTCAGAAAAACACTATGGTCTCAATCGCTAGTAAAAAATCTTCTTCAAGACAATTTGATGTTAATAGTTCTAATAATGGCCCCATTTACAAGAAAATAGAAGATAAAGAATCCTATGATTTGGGGCGTGGCTACAGGTCACTAACAAGGCGAGCCATCATCAGGAGAGAAGCAGAACAATGCGTATCCATGGCAACGTGTCAATAAAGTTATATATAACTTTATATAGATAGAAAAGAGGACGTTTACTGATCGCTTCTCCACAGTCCAGATATGGTCTGCTCCCCGTATCGGAAACAAGATGGCGACGCAAGATGGCGACGAGTATAACACTAAACTCGATGCTTCCAACGGGCCACAAACCAACGGGTGACGTCATGGTGACTACGTCCATTATTTATATACAGTCTGTGGTTTAAACCAGTTGTTACAGTTCTGTTCTGAACAAAAGGGCAGACTGTAGCTTCTCTAGTAAAGCAGAACACTTATATTACAAGTAACATAAACTATACCACTTGTTGCATAAAATAGCCTACATCTCTTTGTGGCCATTTTGCAGTTTGCAAACGAGAGCCGTCACTGTGTGTTTCCGGAAACATTTGAGGTGAGGAATCGGCACCACAGTAACAGAATCTGGATCCGTATTTGATCAGCGCTGCAGTTTGACAGTTTGATCTGAGAGTCGTGAGTCCTGCTGGATGTTCTTGATCCTATCAAACACACTGATTGGCTGCTGAGGCTGCAGGCTGTCTGATATCAGTCTGAATCTGAGAGGCACCAGACTCATCTGCCACAGCAAATACAAGAGAGGATAAAAAAGAAATGAAATCTAATTTCTGCAGTAATGTTGCAATGTTCTACTGAGGCCAGTCTCCAGTGGAATCATAAACCATGCACAGCTTGTATTTGTACAGAATATGAGGAGTTAACCCTATAAAGCCTGAACCATGGAATAATTGCCAGAAAATCCACCCAAAAATTAAAAAATGTATTTGCATATATGAATTCTAATTGCATCATATTTGATACATCAGGTTTTTTGTGCAATTTGTTGCTCACAGTTTGTTTTTCTTGAACTAACAAAAACATATAAAACCTAATATTTTTAACCAATTAAAACTTTGCTTTTAACATTTTCCTCAAACATACAAAATATATTTTTTTCCATACAACACAACATCAAACATCTACTGATATGAAGTATGAATATGTTAATGCAGCAATGATGGATCCACCAGTGAAACCAGCAAATTATTTTTGCTACATCTGGTATTTTTGTGCAATTTGTTGCTCAGTTTGTTTATCTTCAACACATCTGCAAAGTTTTTTTGCCATCTAAAAATACACACCAAAAAAAACAAACTCTGACTTGATTATTTTAACAGTGTGACGATATGATTCATCTGGCTTTAAAAAGAGGTTTCTGGACATGTTTCCTACCTGGCGCCCGCAGCTTGGCCTGGCTGGACGTGCGGGCCAGCGGCAGGCTCTGGCGAAGCCGGTTCATCCGGTTAAAGCCGATGGGGATATCGGGCTCCGACATGGTCTCCAGATTTTCAGCTGAGGCGAAGGAAACCCTGCTGGCCTGGTCAGCGAGAGCCGGCTGTGTCGGGCTGAGTCGAGTCACACGCGGGGTGCGAGTCTGCAACACACGAGATACAGAGGTTTGAATACTTTTGACAATTATTTTTTCACTTTAACCTACTTTATCAAAATATTGAGCCCAAAAATCATGAAATCCGAGTTGAAAAATTATACAATTTACTACAATAAAAACCACAAATATGCTCAATGAAATGTTTTGGAACTTGAAAATGTAAACATACAAAAATAAAATATATAAAAATAAATGTATAAAAAGGTTAACATTTAAATATAATAAAACTATATTTAAAAAATCCCATAAAAACATGTGTATTTATAGGCTTTTTTCTCTTGTTAGCTGCAACTCTTCAAAACAAACTATGTGCGAAATTACACAGAGAGCTACACCAACACTCAAATATTTCTGTACTATCATATCTTTGGTTTTACATGACCTAGGAATGTCAAACAAAAATTGGGAGAAAGTTTCAAGTCTGTTCTTTGGAGTGAAGTTGATAGCAGCGCTCCATGTGACCTAGTTTTTTTGTTAAACGTCACGTAATCTGATCAGGACGGCACGATCATAGACCCAAGAGGGTTAAAAGGAGGGAAATAAAGCAGGTGATGAAGACTTATATCATTACAGTAATCAATGACATGACACCAAAACATGTAGAAGCAGAAGCAACAGAATGGCCTCAGGAAATCAATGCAAGGAAACAAAACAGCAAGTGAAAAAAGCGGCTTTTAGCACCGAGGCACAGACAAATGAGCAGTTTAGCTCAGACAAAGAGCCTTTACATCTTCCTCAACACAAGACGCTGGAGATAAAATTAGAGCTCCAGCAGCCAGGTTCAACAAACCAACAGACAACAGCCCAGAACGTCGACCTGCATTAATAACGACGGACAGAAACTATTGAACAATGCCTCAATTAAATTTTCAAAAGAGGAGAGTGAAGTGTGGAGAGGAGGCTGAGTTCTGTGCAGCCAGCAGTCAAAATGTTTCTGCAGGGAGAAGTGGTTCTGCAGCTGTAAGCCCGAGCAGACAACACAAACGAACACGAGCATTGTAATGCTATGAATGTTAAATCTGTACAAACAAGATTTTGGTATCTGAACGATCTGGTTTCCGTCTGTAGTTTGAGCGTGCTCTGGTCACCTGCAGTCCTGATTCACTTGTTGCATGATTTAAAGATCCAGTTAGCCCGATATCACCAAAATAATTCACTAATGAATATCAGTCTGGAACCTCTGAGTTCATTATTGACTTCCAAGGTGCATGTGACATAGTGAGTCACATGCATGTGAATTTAACATCGGCGAATATTCACCAAGAAAGAAAGAAAGAAAGAAAGAAAGAAAGAAAGAAAGAAAGAAAGAAAGAAAGAAAATAGAAAAGAAACAACCTGGTCTCACAGAAATCCGTGAAATAGCCACGGATTTTCTTAACTCAAAATCCGTGGAATAGCCACGGAATCACTCAAATTTCCGTGAAATTGACACGGATTTCGCTACAATGCAAGTTAATGTCCATTGGAATGTGGCGAGTTAAGAAAATCCGTGTCTATTTCACAGATTTCTGTGAGACCAGGTTGAAAAGAAAATAAGAAATTAAGAAAGAAAGAAAAATATGAAAGAAAAAAAGAAAATAAGAAAGAAAATAAGAAAGAAAAAAAGAAATGAAATAAGAAAAAAATACAAAAATGAGACAATAAGAAAGAAAATAAGAAAGAGAGAATAAGAAAGAAAATAAGAAAGAAAATAAGAAAGAAAAAAAAGAAAAAAGAAAGAAAATAAGAAAGAAAGAAAATAAGAAAAGAAAGAAAGAAAAAATAGGAAAGAAAATAATAATTATATCACATAGACAGTAGTCAGTGTCACATCCTGCACTGACTACTGTCTACCTCAGCAGTCGATGGTCTCTCACGTCCATTCACATATGTGTGACACATGCATACTGATCCTAAATCTTGTCCCGTCACTTAAAGATTTTGCAATCATAAGCATTTATCTGTTCAGAGCGATCACCTTTACTGTTCTCTAATATAAGAGTGAAGTGTGCAGAGCGGAGGCTGAGTCTGTGCAGCCAGCAGTCAAATGTTCCTGCAGGAAGAAGTGATTCTGCAGCTGTAACCCCGAGCAGACAACACCAGCAAACACCAGCATTCTAATGCCAACGAGCACAACAAAGCCTCCACCTGTAATGCAGATTACCCCCGATATTTCACCTGTCCAATCCCGACCGCCAGGGAGCCCAGCTTGTGAAGGACCTCTCATTACAGCACTACCAGGAGCTGCTGCAGCAGGTTGGCTCTTAATGAATCCTCACTGACAGACATTTTCCAGCCCAAAGAATACAGTAATGAGCTCCCACAGTGCCATGTGAAGCCAGCTCCCGCTGCCTTCTGCATCCGTGGTCTTTGCACAAGCGTAGCTGCACGGGCGCCGTTTGAGTTCTTCAGGCTACAAGCTGAGAGCGTGCAGGCGTGGCACTCAGCCATGCGGGTGTGTGCACAAACATGCAGGAAGATGTGCACATGCATGCTCACATTTAATCTGTTGCACTGAATTATGTCGAGACGCTTCTGAATTTGTAGTGTTTTAGAGCCTTTAAAATGCTGAAGTCGTACACAAACAACCACCTACACACACACACACACACACACACACACACACACACACACTCCTCACACTGACAGCAGCCTGACAGATTATGTTGCTGCCTCTCATATGTTTGGAGATTTACGGTCTGGGAGCGAGCCGCACACCTTCTGCCTGCAACCACACAAGAACCGAGCTGCTGAGGAGAAAAGGATGCAGCAAACGGGAATTATAAAGTTTGTGTTTAGTGAAGTGTGAATAAAAAGAGAGCAGAGAGAGAGAGAGAGAGAGAGAGAGAGAGAGAGAGAGAGAGAGAGAGAGAGAGAGAGAGAGAGTGTGCTGGCGCTTATATGCACAGGAGGAATGAAACATGGAGGAAGAAGAGCAGAACAAACCCAGAGATGGATGGAGCGAAACAGTCTAACTCTTTCCTAACTGCTTTCGATTTCCTCTCACATTTGCTGCAGAGGAACTTTTCTTGAGGTGGAAGGAAGGAAGGAAGGAAGGAAAGAAAGAAAATGAGAAAATAAGAAAGAAAATAGGCTAAGAAAGAAAGAAAATAACAAAGAAAAACAGAAAATAAAAAAAGCAAATAAGATAATAAGAAAGAAAGAAAATAAGAAAAGCAAGAAAATAAGAAAGAAAGAAAATAAGAAAAGCAAGAAAATAAGAAAGAAAATAAGAAAGAAAGAAAATAAGAAAAGCAAGAAAATAAGAAAGAAAATAAGAAAGAAAGAAAGAAAGAAAGAAAGAAAGAAAGAAGACTGGAATTTTATTTCCACAGTGACAGTCAATCAGCTGCTCGTCTCTCTGAGCTGGCTCTGATTGGTCCTTACAGGAGACGCTTGATCATAATCACCACAGTCACACTCGTTCTATGACTATTTTAATACATTTTATGGAGCATAAGGTGAATATGGGATGCGTTTTTGTCACTGAAGTGTAAATGAACTTCATTTTCATAATAGAACGCTCTCAGGAGAGAAAACTAGAGACTGTCTGAGAGGTTTGATGACATGAAATCAAATGTGGAAATAAAGAGTCTAAGAAAAGGATTATTAGTAATGTTGAGATTGTAAGAGAAATATAAAGGCACATTATTTCAGCCATTGCTCGGTTATTCAAGATAGTTAGAGGGAAATATACAAGATATTTTCAGATATCATGTCTTTAAGAATGGCTTGTAGCAGGTAGAAGGCTCTTGTGAGGAAATGGTTATTGGAGAGAGCCTTTAAAATGCATTTTAGATGCATTTAGACACACGTTAGTTCCCAAAGACCTCAAAGAACACCATTAAAACATTCATGCTGTCATTTGGTATTGAACACAGCGATTGCATGGCAGCACTTGTGTTGTGTTCCTGCTGAGAAAGCCCCTTATTGTGAATCTAGTGTGTCAGCCATCCATCCTCTGAATGCTCCAGGTCTCTAGTTTGTGGCTGTAAAGTTTCATGAGGCTGTGATTATCCTAGAGGTCACAGCAGCTCCTTTTATACACTGAGCTCAAGTTTCACTCACTAACATCATCACACATGAAGAACATTGGGCTCATTGAATTGAGTCTCAGCCTTCCAGTCAGACCCGATTTATGCAGCTCACAGACTGTTTAGGGACCCCAGGATGCACAAAGATTCACACAAAAGAGGACACAACAACACATTTTACTGCAGGAGAAACACTGCATGGGTTCTGCTCCAAACAGCTTCTGATAAAGTGCATAAAGTGGACATGTCACGACTAAAAACAGCACAAAGATTTAATGAAGTAACATAAGAAACAGAGATGAGAAGCCAGGGACTTGTGGGGGAAACACAGAACTTATTTTCATTCAGACATCTGCAGCTCAGTTATTCACCAGTTTGGAATGAGTCTCAACCTGAAAAACTGCTGTGTTGAAGCTCCGCCCCTCAGCTGAGTCACCTGAGACAAACCAGGAAACAGGATGTTATTCTGACTCACTGAGACGAAGAGACACACACACACACACACACACGTTGAGAGACGGACAATAATATTCAGCTTCAGACTAAAACCTCCACTTTGACTAAAATAGGACGACTTCAGGAGGTTACTGGGAACACTGGAACAGCTCCACTTCACCCAGCTGCTGAATCCACAAACTGAACGACAGTTTTACAGGAAAGTGAAAGTAACTTTGAGAGAACAGGGAGTGGCTGAGCTGTTTGTGTTTTGTGTTTTCAGCTTCACTCAGAGACTAAATGGCTTCCAGATTAGAGGAGGATTTCTGCTGTTCTGTCTGCCACGGCATATTTAAAGATCCTGTCGTCCTGTCATGCAGCCACAGCTTCTGTAAAAACTGTCTGCAGAGCTGGTGGACGGGGAAACCAACCAAAGAGTGTCCGATCTGTAATAGAAGATCTTCAAAGGGTGATCCACCCTGTAACCTGGTGTTAAAGAACCTGTGTGAGAGTTTCATACAGGAGAGAGATCAGAGAGCTTCAGAGGCTCTCTGCAGTCTGCACTCTGAGAAACTCAAACTCTTCTGTCTGGACCATCAGCAGCCAGTGTGTGTTGTCTGCAGTCACTCAGAAGAACACACCAACCACAGATTCAGACCCATCAATGAAGCTGCACAACAACTCAAGAAGGACCTTCAGGAAACTCTGGAACCTTTAAAGAAGAAGTTAAAGAGTTTTGGAAAAGTTAAAGTGAAGTTTGATCAAACAGCAGGACACATTCAGGTCCAGGCCCGACGCACAGAGACGCAGATTAAGGAGCAGTTTAAGAAGCTTCACCAGTTTCTAGAAGAGGAAGAGGAGGCCAGGATGGCTGCACTGAGGGAGGAAGAGGAGCAGAAGAGTCAGAGGATGAAGGAGAAGATGGAGGCTCTGAGCAGAGAGATAGCAGCTCTTTCAGACACAGTCAGAGCCACAGAGGACCAGCTGAGAGCTGAACACGTCTCATTCCTGCTCAACTACAAGGCTGCAGTGGAAAGAGTCCAGCAGCGCCCCCTGCTGGAGGATCCACAGCTGCCCTCAGGAGCTCTGATAGACCAGGCCAAACACCTGGGCAACCTGGCCTTCAACATCTGGAACAAGATGAAGGACACGGTCTCCTACAGTCCTGTCATCCTGGACCCAAACACTGCTGGTCCAGGTCTCATCCTGTCTGCAGATCTGACCAGTCTGAGACGAGGAGAGGAACAGCAGCTTCCTGATAATCCAGAGAGGACTGGTTGCTGGTCTGTTCTGGGCTCTGAGGGCTTTAACTCAGGGACTCACAGCTGGGAGGTCCAGGTTGGAGACAATGCATGGTGGGCACTGGGTGTGTTAGCAGAGTCTGTCCAGAGGCGAGAAGACAGAGGGGCTGGATTATGGAGAATACTGTTCCATGGAGATAAATACTTGTTATGGTCACCATCCGATGGATTCACTGATCTCGTAGTGCAGAAGAAGTCTCAGAGAATCAGAGTGAATCTGGACTGGAACAGAGGAAAGCTGTCGTTCTCTGATGCTGACACTAACACACACATACACACCTTCACACACACTTTCACTGAGAGACTGATTCCATATCTTTGCAATTGGGATGATGACAATCTCCCACTGCAGGTCTTACCAGTGAAGGTCTCTGTGGCTGCAGGACAACAGGAATAGACGATCAGCATCATCCTGAAGTCTTTGAGGAACGTGTGACCATGTTGTCCTCCTGATGTTTGTTTCTCCGTCAGTGTGAGGAAATTATGTGTGTGTGTGTGTGTGTGTGTGTGTGTGTGTGTGTATATATATATATATACATATATGTATATATATATATATATATATATATATATATATATATATATCCATTTGTAGAATAACTAAAGTGTTTTTACTTTAATTTGAGAGTGTTTGACATTTTTTTATGATTTCTTTTAATTCTTTGTACATTCAATTTAAAGTTTTGCTGTAACAAAACCGATATTTTCCTTAATTTCACATTCAGCAATATTATGTGTATGTTTTTTATTTTCATTTTCATTTAACATTCAAGACCATTAAGCAATTGAATCATACTGTTAAAAAAAAGTTTTTAAAATCTGTCCCATTCATTTTTAGGTTTCAACTTCCATGTTCTGATTAATATTTGTAATTAAAGTAATTAACTTCATGAAATTTTCAGTCTTGGGCTTTTATTCTGAAGGGCTCCAGCAGAGAAAATCCTTGCTGTGATCTGGTTTCAGAAACTTTTGACATTTAGTAGATTTGTGTATTTTGTGCGATTGTATGGCAGCACTTGTGTTGTGTTGTTGCTTATTGTGAATCTAGTGTGTCAGCCATCCATCCTCTGAATGCTCCAGGTCTCTAGTTTGTGGTTGTAAAGTTTGATGAGGCTGTGATTATCCTAGAGGTCACAGCAGCTCATTTTATACACTGAGCTCAAGTTTCACTCACTAACATCATCAACATTTGGGCTCATTAAATCCACAAGAGTCTCCGCTTTCCAGTCAGACCCGATTTATGCAGCTCACAGACTGTTTAGGGACCCCAGGATGCACAATGATTCACACACAAGAGGACACAACAACACATTAACTGCAGGAGAAACAATGCATGGGTTCTGCCCCAAACAGCTTCTGATAAAGTGCATAAAGTGGGCATGTCACGTCTAAAAACAGCACAAAGATTTCATAAAGAATCAGATGAAACAGAGAAGAGAAGCCAGGGGTCACAAACAGAGTTTTGTCTGGTTGTTTCTCCTGATTTATGCAGCTCGCAAACTGTTTATGGACCCCAATGTGCAGAAATATTCACATACAAGAGGACAAAATAACAGATTTTACTGCTTTATCTCTGGCCTCACTGCACGAGATTTGCATAAAGTGGGCATGTCTGTAAAGACATCTTGAGGTCAGAGGTCAGGCTGAGAATAGCTAAAATGTAGCCTAACTTCACCTCCTCCCTGACAAGACATCATGACATGTTTGGTACCAATAGAGTCATTAGATCACGGTCTCAGCTTTCCAGTCAGACCCGATTTATGCAGCTCATAGACTGTTTAGGTTCCCCCAGGATGCACAAAGATTCACACACAAGAGGATAGAATAACATTTACTGCAGGAGAAACACTGCATGGGTTCTGTCCCAAACAGCTTCTGATAAAGTGCATAAAATGGGCATGTCACGTCTAAAAACAGCATAAAGATTTAATAAAGTATCAGATGAAGAAGCCAGGGTCCACACACAGATGTATTTCTCTTTGTCTCTCCCGATTTATGCAGCTCACAGACTGTTTAGAAACCCCAGTGTGCACAAATATTCACATACAGTTGGACAAAATAACACATTTTACTGCACTGTTTTTGTACCCAAACTGTTTAGTATTAGCATAAAGTGGGCATGTCTAATAAACTGGAATTATTTTTACCACATTGGTTAAACTGTGTTGTCTATTTAATGCCCCATAGGCTCGACTTTTGTGTTTGCATGCTGCATGTTTCCCATATACTAAAATGGGGCTTTTATTCCACTATATTTACTATTTGAAGCTCATTTTATGGAAATGTTTTTGATTCTGAATGTCATAAAAATATATTTGTTTAAAAGAACATTTTTCATTAAACTGCTGGAGGTATATCATAAAAAGCAGGTCAGGATTAAAAGGATAAAAGTTTTTATAGCAGAGATGATGCTCTCCTCCACTCATCTGTGTTTTATATGAGTGATAAAAAATGATTTGTGATGTAAACACGTAGCATCAAACACAAACTTAAAGTCCTGAAGGAAAATGTGAATACTGAGACACATCAGAGGAGAGAAACTAAATTATAATATCAACATTACTAATGCAGAGAGGAGGGAAATGTATCAGAAGAGATCCAAGAAGAGATTATTATTTCATCTTGTTGATAACAATATCAATCACGAATGTTTCTAAACCTTGAGAAGATATTCTGTGTTAACCCTCTGAACCCCAACGAGAAATACATTTATTTTATAAATCTATCTCTCCTGCAGCTCTATGGAATCAGCATAATCATGGCTAGAAGTGGGAACGACTAAAACATGTCTTTGTACAAAATAACCAAGACCAAAAAAGACACTTAATTATCAACAACAACAAAAAAAACCCACTAAATAACAAAAAATACCATACCAAAAGAAAGAAACAAAAGTATCAAAAAACACACAAAATGACCATAAAAAGGCACAAAATTACAAAAAAACAGTCTCTCCTGTCCTCTCCTCTCCTGTCTGTGTAAACAGAGATAAGAAAAAGAAAAACTTTACCTGAGATACAAACACATTGGTGTCATTTGCTCATCTTTCTAAAAGCTTTTTTACGTGTAAACGTGACACAAATTATATGAAAAAAAAAAACACTAAGGAAGCAGATTTGGGTTTCCTGTGAGCTCCACTGCTACACAAAAACTCATCTGTAAGTTTGAATATCCATACATTCATAATATTCATTTTGACAGAAAAAAATATTTAGTATTTCCCAATACATAGTGTGTCAAATGCAGCGTGCCAAAAACACCAGGATGTCCTACTATAGTGACACTCAGGTTTTAAATCTGACCCACTCAAGGTGCTAGGTCCTTGGACAATTTTATAATTAATAATGAAAATATTTTAAATAATTTTTATGTGTCTTGAATGGAATTGAGGTGCCAGCCTGCATAAAAAAAAGCATCCAAATAGACCTGTTCTATTAAAAAAAATGTTTTTTAAATCTGATGCAATCCACCAACAATTTAGCAATTTATCCAGGTATCAAACCTTACAGGGGTCTGATACCAGAGTCTGACTGTAATATCTGCTGTGTGTTTACAATAAAAGTCCATCAGCACAAAGGTCTCTGAACCAGCTGCTGTAAAATGTGCATAAAGAATCCATTCCTGCTCTGAAATATGAAGCACACAGTCACAGAAATGTCTTTCTATATTTCCTGCACGAGTGAATTTCAGGAGGAGCTGAACGAGTCATGCAGGACTTTTATGCAGCTTGAAATTGAATCGTAATCACTGAATGGAGACAATGAAAAGAGGTAAAATTCACTATAACATTCCACTTCCTGTCTGACTGAATACAACTGTCAAGTTTCCATCAATGAGCTTTTATGAAGAAAATGTTCTCGAGTCTATTTGTTATATTTGTCTCGTTGTTCTGTTGTTCTTTCTGTTTTTCAGCTCAGAGTTAGTTCGTTAGGAGCTTCTCTGGTGTGCTTCATGCTTTTTAAAGTCTCCTCTCCCACTAAACACTGTGACACACACCCAGATGGTGTTATCATCACAATATGATTATTCCATGATGACTTAAAAAGTTAAATACCCTGAAATACGCATTAAAGTCCTTTATTTTCATTTCACCACCGCAAACTATAATTACCAGATTCAATCAGAGAGCAGAAGGTTTTATCTCTCTCTCTCTGTAATTTGATATAATAATGGAAATGAACATCATGAGCTTTTACTCAACTAGTCTCTCTTTTTTTTTTTTGTCCTTGACAATTAACAAACATCTGTCTGCAGACGGAGCAGTGGATTTCATCAGGTCTGAACGAGCTGCTGCAGAACAAATCCTGCAAACATTTAACAGCAGAATAAAACAAGTAGCTCCTGCTTTACTGCGTCAGGTGAGACTCAAACATCTGGCAGAGCTTCACGACTGAGTGGAAGCTTCTTGACACTTTATAGGGATCAAATTAAACTACAAAAAATATCTGCAACAGATTTAATCATCAGTTCATTGTCTACATCATTTATGATGCAGAAATGTTACACAGTCTGTAGTTTTAGATTCAGAACTGTGAGGATTGAGCTGCTTTTCTCAGTTTTTTTACGATTGTAGAATATATTTATTTGGGTTTTGTATGGTGGCCCGGAGAGCTCACAGCAACTGCAACTTAAGAAAACACATGCAAATACACAAAACACAAGCAAACTTAGAAAACATCTTCATCAATTTGACAACACAAGAGCAGCATTTAGAAAAAGAGCTGCAAAGACCACAACACAACAAAAGTGTTTCCAGAGGACACTTAAAAGTGATGCACACATCTGGACACGCTTGATATTATGAAGCTAGCGGGCTAACGCTATATATCACGTTATAACATAAAAATATCATTATCATGAAATAACAACATAATTATCTTGAAATAATGTTATAATATCACCCATAGATATATATATGAAAGGCTAGATGGCTCGAGGCGGAGTCACCAGCATCCACATAAGGCGGCCATCTTAACACAGGCAGCTGGCCCACTCACAACATCAAAGTCTACGGTGCATGTAACATTTAAATAACCATAGATTGCTTAAATTTAAACCGATTTTCGGTTTGGTTTTGGTTTGGTTTGGTTTGGTTTGTGTCACTGAAAAGGAATAAAATCAGGCTCTCAAACTGAAAATCTACACTCTTGAATAAAGATAGGATATTTCTTCCATACAAGTTACAGGCAGTCTGTGGCCGAGAGGTTAGGAATTGGGCTTGTAACTGGAGAGTTGCCAGTTCGAATCCCGGTACTGAGGTCTAGGACTGAAGTGCCCTTGAGCAAGGCACCTAACCCCCC
Organism: Centropristis striata; assembly: GCF_030273125.1. Classification (NCBI taxonomy): domain Eukaryota; kingdom Metazoa; phylum Chordata; class Actinopteri; order Perciformes; family Serranidae; genus Centropristis; species Centropristis striata. The sequence continues at coordinate 25,691,070 of NC_081537.1, read as the reverse complement.
TGCACAGCTCCCCGGGCGCAGTAATGTGCTGCCCACTGCTCCTTGCATGGTGTGTTCACTTGTGTGTAAAAAAGGATGGGTTAAATGCAGAGGCTGAATTTCCCCATTGTGGGATTAATAATCTTCTTCTTACTTTTCTTGTGTTTTGGCTTAAATTATTAAATTAAAGTTCTGGCATCCAATGAATAACAATAATTGCAAAATCAAGTGTTATTTCCTGTCAAATATCTCTCTATTCCTCTGACCTTATGTAAACCTTATTTAAAGGAAAAGTAGTGCAGGAGTAACTTTTCTCTTCACCACAAACTGGACTTTCAGATTTGATGAAGGTGAAAAAATATAAAATACTGAAACGGCACAATTTGTCTGCTGCGGTTTTTGGACACGTTGTTGGGAGCCGGCCTCTCCTCCGGCTCAGTGACACCTAATTAACCAGAGAGTTCAGTCGTCTTCAGTCCACAGAGCTAATAGGCTCCCTGTTTGTGTCCAGACGGAGAGTTTTAGCAGAACTTTCCAGACTTCTGACTCACAGACACAGATTACTGCGTCAGACAAGAACGAGTCACTTTTACAGATACATTACATTATTATTCTATATATTTATATTATTTAATACTTGCCTATCGCCTCATCATCACAATATCAGACAACATTTCAAAGGTAAAATAAAGAAAAAGTCTGTGAGAAAGTTATATTTTTTGCTTGCTAGTTTTCTGTGTGATCACAGTTTTTTTTTTTTGCAAATGCGCAGATTGTAAATGTTTGTATTAAATAATTGGTCTTTAACCTTCCTCTTCTGTTAGCTTTCTGTTACTATCCCTTATGTTAACAGTTTTGACACTTAAATTATCCATAAAATACCCTTAAAACAATTATTTATCATCCAATTTGTTTCTTACCTCTTAGTGATCTTGGTAGGCTCTTTATACATTAAAATATTAGTTTTAATATTTTTTGTGTGGCCCCCTGAGCCTTTTTGACAGCATACCCTTCATTTTCAATTTAAAAAAAATGCTAAAATGAACCTCAAGAGAATTATGTAAATAAAAGGTGGTTATGTAACCTGACTATTAATGAGGGGTATTAGAGGACATCTCAAATTAATGTTTTATCTTAATATTAACTATAGTAACGTCTATGGTGTTGCGGGTCAATTTTGACCTGAATATATTTCACCAAATATTGTTTGAAAATCGTATTTTCTAACTCAAACAACACAAACGTTAAAATAATTTCCCCAGGGCATTTTATAATTAAGTGAAATTGATTTTTTGTTTTATTTTGTTTAAATAAAGTTTCCTGACAAAATCAAAAAGCCTTGATGCCATAAGCAAAAGTTGTGTGGTGCTTTGCATTTAAAACGGGTCGGTGGGGACTAACGCAAGAGGAAGGTTAAGCTGCTATCTGCATGATTTTATTCCTTTTCAGTGACACAGCTCCTTCTCATGATCAGATTTATTCTCCTCATTCACATTTTGTGCTCGCGCTCAGATTTCTACTGCTTTCTTTCAATATGTTAGCTTGAACTCAAAAATCACATGCTTGTGCTCACATTTCTTCTTCTTGGTCACAAACATTTTGCTCGAACTCAAATATGTCCTGTGGAACCTGGTCTCACAGGAATCCGTGAAATAGCCACAAATCACGTGTTTGTGCTCACATTTCTTCTGTCCGGGACATCTTCAATCCGAGCAGTTACCTCAACCTGAGAGGACGTGCTTGTTCTGAGGGGGGCACAAAAGTTTTGAGAGAACAGACTTTAGTTCTGATCACAGGACCAACATGGTCTCACAAGCCATGGATTTGCTTAACTCAAAATCCGTGGAATAGCCACAGAATCACTCAAATTTCCGTGAAACTGACACGGATTTCGCTACAATGCAAGTTAATGACAGTCATATCCCGTGGCTATTCCATGGATATTTTTTCCTATTGGTTTGCTCCAAGTGACTTTCAAGGTCCCGGCGGTCAGAACAAAAAACATGGCGGACAGTTACTCACTCAGACAGTTGTCTCATTTTTAGTGACAATAGTCAATATTTTGACTTTGTTTCTGCATAAAAATGGATTTTGATCACATTTCTAGCGAGAAATATATGTTTTATTTTCTAAATATTCACTCAGTGAATGTACATAATCACTTTGTATGTTGGAATAGCCACAGAATATGACTGTCATTAACTTGCATTGTAGCGAAATCTGTGTCAGTTTCACGGAAATTTGAGTGATTCCGTGGCTATTCCACGGATTTTGAGTTAAGCAAATCCATGGCTTGTGAGACCATGTTGGTCCTGTGATCAGAACTAAAGTCTGTTCTCTCAAAACTTTTGTGCCCCCCTCAGAACAAGCACGTCCTCTCAGGTTGAGGTAACTGCTCGGATTGAAGATGTCCCGGACAGAAGAAATGTGAGCACAAACACGTGATTTTTGAGTTCAAGCACACATTTTGAAAGAAAGCAGCAGAAATCTGAGTACGAGCACAAAATGTGAGCATGAATAGAAAATAAATCTAAGCATGAGAAGGAGCTGTGTCACTGAAAAGGAATAAAATCATGCTCTCAAACTGAAAATCTACGCTCTTGAATAAAAATAGGATATTTCTTCCATAACTTGCAGCTCTGAGCGCATGCAGAGCCACATGCTGCCATCTACCAAGTCAAACAGGATATTATCACCATTAAAGTGCAAGTTGATAGAAAATATCCAAGCATTTATAATGTGAATCACCTCAATCTTGACCTTATGAGAGAGCCGTAGCAGATGCACATTAAACACCGTCTCCTGACCCTTACCTCTGCTTCCTGCATGTTGAAAAGCATGAAAAGAGCTTCAAGATGACTCTTCAGCTGCAGCAGCTCTTCTCCTTGACACAGAGATCACACTCTGTCTTTCTTTTCTTGTATCGATATGAATCCACAGCTCTTTCTATCACCTTTAACTTGTCCTTTCCTGAGAGTTATGTCTCCTTCTGTTGGAGCTCTGAGTGTCTGGTCAGAATCAGATTTCCCACCAGCTCACAAACACACACACACACACACACACACACACACACACACACACACACACACAAACACACACACTCTGAGGGGTTTGATTGACGAGGCAGCTGTGCACAGCTGTACCGAGCCCCCCCGACACGCAGCTGCAACACCCGCCAACCCGAACATTTCACAGGCATTACTGCCTCGTAGCGTGGCATTCCTAGCAGTGCACTGTTAAAAAAAAACAAATCTGTTTTTTTGTAATTTACGGTAAAATACCAGCAGCTGTGGTTGGTTAAAAATGACAGTCAGTGGGTTTTCTACACAGCAAATTGAGAAGAGTTGAATTCTTGGTGTTAAACTAGACATACACCAGTAGGGTTAATTATGCTCTGGACTGAGTTACTCCATTATAATTAACTCTCAGTCGATTAATAGTTGTTGTCAAAAACGAGTGTAAAAAGGAAGTGTCACAAAATCAAACCTGTAAGTGTAAATGTTTAAATATTAACTCCGAACTTCTTACTCTAAACTCTGATCCTGTATTTCACACCTCAAGTGTTAGCGTTAAAATTTAACACAAAAAAGTGTCAAATTTACACTAACTTAGTGTAAAGGTAACACTCAAAAAAGTGTTAAATTAACACTCAGTAACACACAGTGTTAATTTGTGTATGCTGATTTTACTGTGTATTGTAAATTTAAATGTAAACAGTGGTGGAAAAAGTATTCAGACCCTTTACAAAGTAAAAGTACTAATACCACACTGTGAAATTACTCCACTACAAGTAAAAGTCTTGCATTCAAAAAATACTGAAGTAAAAGTACAGAAGTATCGGCATCTAAATGTATTTAAAGTATCAAAAGTAAAAGTAGAATAGATCCACTGAGATTGTTTTATATATTCCAGATATAATATTAGGTCATTTGCATTGATGCATTAATGTAAGCAGCATTTACATTTTGTCAAGGTAGGGCTCATTTTAAATACTTCATATCCTGTTATGAAAAAAAATCTAATCACTTTAAATTGATCACATTTTTATGTTGAATCTCGACCTGAAATTAACTAAAGCTGTCAGCTAAATGTAGTGGAGTAGAAGTATAAGTTACATAAAATACTCAAGTAAAGTACAAGTACATCAGAATTGTACTTAAGTACAGTACTTGAGTAAATGTACTTTACATTCCACCACTGAATGTAAATATCAGCAAAATATGTAATTTCGACTAAAAAGTCTCTTTATTTTTAGGGTAATGTGTCCTTGTGACAATATGGTACTTCTCTATTAATTTTACATTACGTTTTTATATTTTTACAGTAAAATAAAGTGTGTTTTCTACAGTTTCTCAAAAGTTTTTTCACTTGTCCATGAGTTACAGTAATTAAGTGTCTACTACACTGCCCAACAAATAACTGCAGTAACTACAGTTTTGGTCAAAATTGAGATATAACAAAAAATGAACTCCTTGATGTCTGTTTTATCTTGTGACAAAGTTATACATTTCAATTTTTTATTATTTTAGAGAAATATTTATGTAAAAATTGCAGTAAATCCAACTCAAAACCAAAGCATTAATTGCACTTACCACAGTCTGCTTTGGATATATATACTAATTTAAACATGAAAATAATAGAAATGATACGTTTATTTGAAAGGGAAATTATTATCTAGATAGTGATCAAGTAAAAGAGCTTTGTAGGGCAGTACAGTGATATGCAATTTTGAATTTTAAGCCCTATTCCTCATGCAATTTGATAGTGTTTAACCCTCTATGGTACGGTGTTGCCCTCAGGCAACAGACCCATTTTTGGCCTGTCAAATTTCTACAATGCATGTTTATGAGTAATGCAATACTTTAAAAAAGAGGGAAGAGTATAGGGAACCAATAGCAATGCTTGAATTTGTCACATGACCTCCAGGAGGCCACATTGAAACCCTACTTGGCAGACGTTCACTCAAAACGTCATTTTCTGGCCCATTTCCATCTGGGAAAAAAATATATCCCCACTGATAGATGAGTAAATCTTAATTTTTTATCTTTTCATGAAATTTATTTTATAATTAAATAATGGAAACTTGTTAAAATGCAACTGAACTTAGACTGTTCAAGCCTACAGGCAACATTTAGACAAGAATCAGGTTAAGAAAGTTCCCTTTATAATGTTTTTAAATTTAAAATGTTTTGTATTGTACCCTGTTGAAGGTACGGAATCTTTTACACATTTATTAAATATATAATTTTCAAATTATGTATAAATTATGATTAAAAAAACAATACTTTTTCAACTATTGTGCACCGTTATGGTACAATGTTGCCTATGAGCAAAAAACTCGCCAAAAACTTCCCCAAAAAAAGTAAATTATAAAATTTCTTCAAATTATATTTATTTTGTCTATTTTAAGACAAAAAACACTCCAACCATTTTTTTTCCTTACTGGTATCATAATGCATACTGTAGAGCAGTGATTCCCAACAGGGGGGGCCCGATCCCCCCAGGGGGGCGCCAAAGATCCACTGGGGGTCGCGAAGCCCTCTTGATTTTAAGGGATGTGATAAATCTGATGTGTTAAATATAGATGAGTCAGCATTTAATTCATTAGTGTGACAAAAATAACTAAAACAGGGCTACATTAAATGTTTATTAATTTATTTAAATAGAAAAAATCACTATAGAAAAGTTTTAAAATAAAGGCTATATCCCGAGAATATGGACATGTGTAACATCCCTCCTGCAGTATACACAGGTAACCTCACCTAGAGGTAACCTCACCTAGAGGTAACCTCACCTAGCGGTAATCTCACCTAGCGGTAACCTCACCTAGAGGTAACCTCACCTAGCGGTAATCTCACCTAGCGGTAACCTCACCTAGAGGTAACCTCACCTTGCGGTAACCTCACCTAGCGGTAACCTCACCTAGAGGTAACCTCACCTAGCGGTAATCTCACCTAGCGGTAACCTCACCTAGCGGTAACCTCACCTTGCGGTAACCTCACCTAGAGGTAACCTCACCTTGCGGTAACCTCACCTAGAGGTAACCTCACCTAGCGGTAACCTCACCTAGCGGTAACCTCACCTAGAGGTAACCTCACCTTGCGGTAACCTCACCTAGAGGTAACCTCACCTAGCGGTAACCTCACCTAGAGGTAACCTCACCTAGAGGTAACCTCACCTTGCGGTAACCTCACCTAGAGGTAACCTCACCTTGCGGTAACCTCACCTAGAGGTAACCTCACCTAGAGGTAACCTCACCTAGAGGTAACCTCACCTTGCGGTAACCTCACCTAGAGGTAACCTCACCTTGCGGTAACCTCACCTAGAGGTAACCTCACCTAGCGGTAACCTCACCTAGAGGTAACCTCACCTTGCGGTACCTCACCTAGAGGTAACCTCACCTAGCGGTATCCTCACCTAGCGGTAACCTCACCTAGAGGTAACCTCACCTAGCGGTAACCTCACCTTGCGGCAACCTCACCTAGCGGTAACCTCACCTAGCGGTAACCTCACCTAGCAACAGAAACACAGAGCTAATGGAAAAATGGCGAAGCATCAGGGAGACGAAAATGCTGAATATCTCAAAAAGAAAAAGAGAGGGTACCATGAAAGTTACATTGAGTTCAGGTTCATAGAAGCAATCGATGATGGGGGGGTCGCCAACGTCTACAATGGTAAAAATGTGGGTGCCTCAAGAAAAAGGTTGGGAACCACCGCTATAGAGGGTTAACTGTAATTTCTACAAACAGTTTTTACACTGTGAGCGTGATAACCGAGAGAGCATCTGAACCTCACAAAGCTGCTCAGGTTCTGTGTGTCACCTCGTCACTTAGGATGCAGCCGCGGCTGACGGAGGCGAGCCGACAGAGCGCCGCAGCCCGAGGCAGCGGAGGGAGGAGGGAGGGAGGGGGGGGAGGCAGGTGAGGCCGCCACGTCACGTCCACTAACGCCGCAGTCCTGATCCGCCTCCCACACAGCAGCTGGGGGTTAATTGTCTTGCTCGGGGCGCTTGTTTTTAAGAGAGAGGAAGGAACCTTTTGCTCACTTCCCTGCACAGATATTCCCCACTGAACTTACGATTGATCGCAGGTTTTATAGACGCTGTGCAGCGATTGGAGTCCAGGTTCGACCTTGAAATCTGCAGACAGGACGTGTTTAACCTCCTGATTTTCACCGGTTTATGAAATAAACTCTTGTGTGCATAGGTGGAAGAAATACTCAGATATGTAACTCAAGGAGAAGTAGCAGAACCACAACAGTACAACAGCATTAGCATCAAAATAAGCTTCAAACTAAAAGTTCTTCTACTAATTGTGCATTGCAGAATACTTATAATATCTCTGAGATATAATTATTGCTGCATTAATGTGTCACTTTCACACTGCAGCTGGTAAAACTGGAGCTCATTTTAATTACTTTAAATAATTCATATTTTGTATTAATAAACCAAAATCTGCAAAGTCACTATAGGGAAGAAACTATAGTTTAAATTAAGGCTATAACTAAAATATATCATCAATGTGAAACTTCCCAAGTTCATTACTAACTTTAAGGCAGTTTTATTTTGTGTTAGACGTTTTTTTCTTCAGTTTTAAATATGCAAATGAGACAGTAACATATTAAATATGAGCTAATTTGGAGAATAGTTTGTCCAAAATAGAAATTCAAACATTGAATAAACAGTAAAGGTCCTTGTTTCATTTCATAGATAGGGGGGGAAAAGTATTACTCCATAAATCAGAAAATACTGTCAACAGCCATTAAAAAATGAATTTTCACCATGTTTTTCTCACATTAAATGTTGTATACATTATGCTGTGAATTATATAAAAAAATACACTGCTCTGTAAAAACATTCAGGATATAATTATGTATTAAACAGGGACATCTGGTGAATGTAAATGTTACTTTAGTGCAGATTTCTGGCTTAGAGTTTGAGAAAAAACTCCTTTTGAGAAAACAGACACTAAAGCTTTATATTTTAATATGCATTTTGGAAACAAACGATTTGTATGTTTAAATATGCAAATGAGTCATTATTTAATGATAACATTTGGTGCATTTAGGAGAAATTTACAGACACAAATAGAAAAAGTTTAGTAAAATAAAAACCTAAATGTGTATTTTGGAAGTTTTCTTTCCACCAGTCAGATAGAAGACTTAATGTTATGGAAGCAAAATAGACCGAAAATATCTCAAAATTGACCAGAATGTAAGAAAAAAAAACATGTTTTTGACACCTAAATTAAACAAATAAATGTAGTGATGTTAAGAGTACCATATTGGCATCTCAGTTGTGGTGAAGTAGCAGTACAGAGCATCAAAACTGTATTTAACCCTTTAATGCACAACATGGGTCTAAGTAACAACCAAGTTTTTATGTTCTATATCTTTGCAATAAATTCATTTCATAATTCAGTGTTGCAGGTTTTCCTCAAATAACTTGTTTTTGATCATCATACATCCTATTTTTATGGTTTTCATTTCTTACTTTTTGAATAAAAACACTTTTTTTATCACTATGCTTCTGATGCACAAGTCAGTTTTGACCCATGTTGTGCATTAGAAGGTGTTTATATGTTGTCACCGATTTAAAACCTGACAAAGAAGACACAAATATTAACTATCCTATTTTGTTAAATTGGTGTTTTTCCAATGAAAATTATTATTTGGTGGCTCTAATTAGTCTCAAATGTTAAAATATGTGTTTTTCCAATGTAATCTGGTGGTTCTAAAAACTCTTTTAAAGTTAAACCTTCAAAATAAGACAAACATAGTTACACATATACTCAAATTGTTAATTTAGTCTATCACTTTTTGTATCACTACGCTTCTAATGCACAAGGTCATTTTTGACCCATGTGTGTAAACTTGATGTGATAATAAATAAATAAAAATATTCATGAAATATGAAAAGAAAAATGTATATAATGATCTGTTGTAATAAAAAAAAGATATTCAAACACACAGCCAGCATTAAATAACATGGGGAATGAATGCGGGTCATTTTTGACCCATGTTGTGCATTAGAAGGTGTTTATATGTTGTGCATCAAAGGGTTAATAAACATATTTCGTCCATATTTCCACTCTGTCCTTGTAATGCTCTCAGGCCTCTCAGTCTGCAGCCTAAACACAGTTTTCATCACTCAGATATATTACAGTCTACACTGAAACATAATTGTCTTTCACATAAAATCTGCTGTGAACTTTTCATCCTGTTAGCTGCAGCCTTATTAATGCTCAGCGTGCAGAGCCAGCCTCAGTCTTGGCAGATGGCAGCGAAGTGTCAATAAGTGATTCTGGCCGCGTGCCTCAGCAGCCCGGCCCCGTCGGCCCGGAGCTGCAGCCGCCGGCTCCTAAGCCTTTCAGCGCCTCCCGCCATTCTCAGAGTCAGATCGGGGAATAGCGATTTTCATGCAAGCGTCATATCACCAGCCGAGCAGCACGAAGGCAACAAAAGTGGAGTGTGAAAGGGTGAGAGCTGAGCTAGCTCTCTGGGACGACGAGGCAGAGGAAGTCTGGGGACGACGCTCTGCAGAAAACGCCTCCGTCACAGTCTGTACACGAGAAACGTGAGACACACGAGACATCAGGGGGGAACCTTCAGGGCTTTTTACACCTTCAGAGAAGGCCTTAAAAATTCTAAATAAAAAAGTATGAGTATTAAATAATATATTCTTAATAATAATATATTCTTTTTTAAAACTATCTCATTTTATTTAATACAATACATTTAATACATTTTCTCTCATCTATGTTCTAGAGTTAAGTTTACTGTCAAGTTCACATCAGCAATGAAAGGGTTACTGTTATCCAATCAGAATCGTCCGTCTCCATGGAAGCCCGGTTAGCTAGCTCATTAATTGGTTAGGAATCTCAGGGAAGGCCAAGCTATGTGTTTTGGTTTGGAGAGTGATGGGAAAATTGACCAATCACGGTCAAACCCTCCCGCCCACTATGCTCTTCCAGTGAAAGACGTCTGGCTCCTCTACCACTGAAGGCCTCTACGTCAATGGACCTGCACTTATATAGCGCTTTTCTAGTCGCTTTGCGACCACTCAAAGCGCTTTACACTGCAGTCTGCGCTCATTCACCCTTTCACACACTCATTCATACTGGTGGCAGAGGCTACCCTAAACAGTCCCACCTGCCACCATTGGGAATTCATTCACACACCGATGAACACAGCATCGGGAGCAATTTGGGGTTCAGTATCTTGCTCAAGGGTACTTCGACATGTAGGCCGCCATGGTCAGGGATCGAACCGCCAACCCTTCGGTTGGGGGGCCAACCAACTCTACCAACTGAGCCACAGCCGCCCATATAGTGCCCCTATAGGTGGAACGAACTTCCTAACTCCATCTGATCTGCTGAATCCTGATCAATCTTTAAGAAGAGGGCAGCTAACTTTCACCTAGCCAACCTGAAAACATTTCATGTTGGGATGATGCCATCTCCACTCTTAAATCTTCATTGTAGGCGGGTAGTTGTGGCACTCCGAGTATATATTTTCTTATTTATTTCTCCCCTTTTTTTTTTTTTCTTTTGCTTTGACTCCATTTGAGTGGTCCAGCCCCCTTTCAAGTGCCCTTCAGGCGTTTGGTTTTGAGGGCAGTTTAGGTTGAGGCTTGTTTAAAAGCTCTGAACTGCTATATGTATATGTGTGTGTATATATGTGTGTATATGTGTGTGTATATATATATGTGTATATGTGTGTGTATATGTGTGTGTTCACATGCGTGTTTGTATGTTCATCAGTGTTCATGGAGACAAAGCCTGTGGACCCCATGAAATTGGGGGGGTTGTCTACCTATTTTCCATTATTATTATTATAATAATACTCAATATTGTTGATATGTTTGGTTGGTAGTATTGCCATTGCTATTTATTTATTTGTTTGTTTGTTATGCTACACTACCATTTTATCTTCTTTGTTGCTGTTGCTATTATTGCCCAATTGATGCTTGCCACACCTGCTTGTTTGTTTGTTTTAAACTAAATGGAAAAACCAATAAAAAATTGATCACAGAAAAAGAAGAGACTGAAGACCCAACTCTCTACTTAACACCTTCACTCTCGATCTACACTGATCTAAACTGATCTACACTGACGATTACGACAAGTATTACACTGACCGCTCAGCGACCAATAAAGCACTTGTGTCCTAATGGACTCGAACTTAACTCACAACACTTACTCTTGCTATGTTTCTAGACTTCATCCTTGCTTGTGTTGTATTAACTCTCATTTGTACGTCGCTTTGGATAAAAGCATCTGCTAAATGACATTGTAGAATTGTACAATTGTAGACATGAGCGACCTGCAGAGCTCCAGCCTCCATGAAGACACACAGATACTTTAAACAGTTTTTTTTTTTATGATGCTTGCAGACGACTCTAGTTGTTATTGTAGCGTCTTGTTTGAGATTTCTGAGTAAAGACTCACATGAGTATCTGTAAATTATCTTTTTTTGTCTGGAAAAGAACCAACAAAAAACATCTGAAATGAAAAGACTGGTTGTATGATGCACAAACATCAGACTTATCCTCCACTGTAGGAAGGAAATGTACATGTTGTTGATTTTTCTGCAGTGAAAGCCGACTACTGAAACAGTCGCTTTATGTGATCTCTACAAAGAGCCAGCAGAGATTCTCCTCCATTACACTCGGACCTAGGCCTGTCACCATAACACATTTTTTAGGATGATATATTTTTCCAGAAACTATCACGATAAACGATAGTATCATTGTATCGATGTTTTAGTTTTATAAAAATATTAGAGAGTAATAAGTACATCCTTTTCCACAGCAATGAATTTTTAAATGTCAAGAATATTAAACATTGGAAATGAAACTATCCTAGATAGATAAAACATAATTAAATAAACTACAACCAAAACAAATAAAATAGACTCTCAGGCTCTGTTAACTAAACATTGCACTGAGTTATTAATTATGTATGATATTATTTTATTATTAAAATAACATATAAACAGCTGGAATGGAATGGCTGCTTGGGAAATAAGAGTTTTTTCCTGAAATTTGTGCTGTCTGTCAAACATTTGCAGCTTTACTTTAAACACAACACGAAAAAAGCACAAAAAGTCAATATATTGAGTCCAGAAAAAAAACTATCGTGTCCATTTTTATATATTGAACGATAAGTCGATATAGTAATTATCGTGACAGGCCTACTTGGACCACACCATCTTCAAACTCAGCCTTCAGTTTGACCTCAACGACAATTCATGGAGCTATCAGCACCACAATCTAGTCTTTATGAATCTGCCTTTGAGTGTGCAGGAGCTGCTGATGACTTAGCAGGTGGTGAAACAACAGGACTGCTGAAGTGATCATGGTACTCTAACTACTAAGAATTCGCAAAAAAAAAAAAAAACCCTCTTTAATATCAAAGTGAAAAATGATTTTTACAAAATTGTATCAATTAATTAAAAATACATAAGGTAAAATAAATGATTGCACATTTATTCATCCCCTTTAAAGTAACTGACCTAATTGAACAGAGTTCCAGCTAGTTGATGCCAGCAGTGTCACAGTTGTGACGGTTGAGTGCAGTTGATGTGTGTCAAGTGATTTTAATATAGAAACATCAGTGTCTGGGAGGTCCAGTCTCTGGTTCATTACTATTCCTGCTACAACTGCAACATGAAGACAAAAGAACACTCCTAGAAAATCAGAGAAAAGATCATTGAAAAGCAGAAGTCAAGAGATGGCTACAAAGAAATGTCAACTCACTGGACACCCCACAGAGTTCAGTTAAACCATCATTAAGAAATGGAAGCAGTGTGGCCATTGTTTAAATCTGCCCAGAGCTGACCATCCTCACAAACTGAGTGACCTACTACTATAAAAATACTATAAAAATACTTTTTATAGGTAGCGTATGAACATTCAGCAACATGACATCATCAAGCTGCCACTGCACCGTTTTCAAGGGAAACGCCCAGTCAGAGGATCCCTCACCTTAACCTCCGACAGGTGATAGAAACAGCTGCAGAAGCATTATTATTCATGTTTCCTGACTCTAAAAATGAAGTGAATTACAGGACATTCTGAGGACTGAATCATGTTTCTTATGATCTGTTTCTTATGCTGCTTGGTGACTTTAACCAGCAGAAGAAAAACAGGCTTTATAATAATTCCTGTGGAAATGAAGACGGCTGATGAGCGAGTGGCTTTAACAGAGTGCTGCAGGATCCAGAGACAATGGGCCGTGATTACTGTGGCCAGAAAAGACAAGAGCACGAGAGGCACAAAATGGAGCGTTAATATTAGTAGAAGTGAGGCTGGGAGCAATGAAAAGGAGAGAATTATGCAGCACTCTGCTCCTTTGTGCTGGCGACAGACTCTGTGGCAGCAGCAGCAGGCTGAGGATCCATGTTCCCCTCACGGAGACACACTGACGAGCCTCCTGCTCTGCTCCGGGGTTTAGGGGAACATGTGTGTGATATAAGCTGCGTATTCACACTCCTCATGGCCACAGAGAGTGTGTGCATGGATCTGTCATAATTGTTTGCTAATGTATGGTGTGTTTTTTGCAGTGGGAGCTTGTGTGTGCACTTAGTGAGCTGGCAAACCAATGAAACATCAAAGGGGACCAGTGGGGGACTATTAAACACACACACACACACACACACACACACACAAACACACACACACGCACACAGCCGCACACTGCTGCAGGGTTTGTGTTGCATCAGAGGAGGAGACGAGACACCCCCGACTCCCCGAGAGGAAGAGCAGCGATAACCAATCCTGCATGAGCTGCCGACCAGCTACAAATAGGGGGAGATCGGGAGGAAGAAAAAAAAAAAAGAAAGAAGAGGCAGCATGTGTGTTTGTCACGAGCCTCAGAGACGAGAGAGAGCTGCTGCTGCTGTACATGACGAGCAGCAAACAGTGTGCAGAGATTATGCAAATGATAAAATAACAGAAGATGTTTTGCATCCATTTTCCATGCATAAAATGTGCATTGTCATTATAAAAGAATACTATTACGAGTACTATTAACGCTGCTGCCATCAGGACTGTGTGTTAAAGATTAGTTCTCTTAATAAGTGAAATGAAAACACCCAAACAAACAATGTGTTGGTCCATCTCTCTATTCTGCTCTCAGCTCATAATAATATGTTTATTGCACCACACTGTGTGTCTTGGATACAATAAATGACGTCATTTTGGATGATAATAACACAGACTGAATCTCAGGCTACGACACAAGACAACACACACCTGATTCACATGTGAGCAGACGGTTGAATGTTGGTTATCAGCTGTTATCAGCCAGTAGGCAGTGGTGGAAGAAGTATTCAGATCCCTTACTGAAGTAAAAGTACTAATACCACACTGTGAAATGACTCCACTACAAGTAAAAGTCCTGCATTCAAAACTTACTGAAGTAAAAGTACAAAAGTATGAGCATCAAAATGTACTTAAAGTATCAGAAGTAAAGGTAAAGAAACTAAATAAAAAAACACAACAATATTATATTCCATACTATACAACAGCTGACCTCAGACAGTCTATAGTATCCAAACAGTTTATATAACCAAATTGCAGATGTGATCGGGTTCATTCTAATTTGACTAGTCCAGCCGATGGTGGCCAGATAATGTTACCATGTCCAAAATCAAATGTGTTAAAGAGGACTGTTATTTATTGTGTCATCAAGCATTGGAAAAATTGTCCACTGAATATATGTAAGCTGAACAGCAAAATATCTTTCAAGTACCATTTGAAAATGCACTTTTTAAATCTGTGAGTAGGGAATGGACTGTATGAGTGTTATAATGAATGTAATACTTATGAATGTAATAACTTATTTGAATAATTTCTGATGATGTTTTAATGATGTCTACAATGTTTTTATTGTTTTTACATTATCATTGTTATGTGATTTAAAAAAATAAAAAATTGGACCCCAGGAAGACTAGCACGTCTCATTTTGGTGACAGCTAATGGGGATTCTTTTAACAATTAACAATAAACAGTTGGTCCTCTGTCTGCGTTAATCTATTTTTAATCTTTTCTTGAACAAGAGCTGCAACTTCAACTATTTCTGATTCTTTGTATTTCTGATTATTCGTCACCTAAGTGTTTGAAGGTCTTCACTCTGGCTGCTGTTTAAACTCTCGTTTGTATTTGTGAGAAACCTTTTAACTGTGTTCACGGAGGTACAGAGTGTGTATGTGTGTGTGTGTGTGTGTGTTCATTGATGTGTTTATAATAGTCTCTGGACAACAATGAGCTCCACAGAGGAGGCAGATATATGAGCTCACAGACTGTGTTGTTGTTTCCATGGCAGTGAGACAAACATCATCCTGATCCTTTAACATCTTCTGTAAAAATAGCGCCGAAACATTTATGCTTGATTGAATTCTAAAGCTGCAGCTTTTCTATAGTTCCATGTGAGAGAATCCTTGAGCAGAGTTTATATTCGCTGGATCAGCAGCACGTATGCAAAGAGCCTCTCAGAATATCAAGTAATTTTATGGTTAAGATGCTGTAAGCTGCAGTAAGTGCTTAGGTTAGCATATGCAGAACAGAACAATCTCCCACAGGCGACACCAGCGAGGGTCAAAAGGCTCCGCTCCACCAGCACGACGTCTCCACACTGAGCTGGAACTAATAAAGCATCAGAGCTCCCTGCTGCACAGAGGAAACACTGAGCTCAAATCAAAGCTCCAATTCACATCACATGCATGTTGTTTTACTTTGGATTCTCCCAAATTACAAACACATATTTTATACAGTCATGAAAAAAAATATTAGACCCTTTTTCTTCAATTTTATGTTCATTTTAATGCCTGGTACAACTAATGGTACATTTGTTTGGACAAATGTAATGATAACAACAAAAATAGCTGATAAGAGTTTAATTTAAGAGCTGATATCTAGACATTTAACATGGTTTTATTGATAGTGATTTTGGTTATTATCAAGAAAACCATGTTAAATGTCTAGATATCAGCTTTTAATGTCTAGATATCAGCTTTTAAATTAAACTCTAACTCTATCAGCTATTTTTGTTGTTATCATTATTTTCATTTATTTCATTTAGCCTTTATTTATTTTCTCGAGGAATCATTGAGGGCAACCCCTCAAGTACTCTCTGTATTCTCTGTACTCGAGAGTACAGAGAAAACACAAACACAGTACAGACAAAACACATGCAAATCATTAAAAACAGTTACAGTGAAAGGCAGTTATTGGTTATCATAGTTTTAAACTGGCCCAGAGTTATAATTGTGTGGAGTTTGACTTAACGTTGTAAGATGTTCCAGGTAGATGCAGCAGAAAAACTGAAAGCAGTTTTTCCAAATTCAGTATTAGTCCGGGGGAACATTGACCATTAAGCATAAATCACTAGAGCGTGTTGGATAATTACTATGTGACCAGTTTAATAAAGTGCTGAGGTATGTTGGCATGTCGCCTATCAAGACTTTATAAATAAAGAGTAACCAATGCAAGTCTCGTCTCACAGATAAAGGTGCCCATCCCACCTTGTTGTATAGGATGCAATGATGGGTGGAGTAACTGTCACCAGTGATGAATGGGAGTGCAGAGTGATAAACAGAGTCCAGTGAGGTGAGAGTGGAGGCAGAAGCATGTAACATCAGCATAATGCAGAACTGATAAAAAGACAGCCTGAATGATCCGTTTCCTACAGAACAGAGGGAAGTTTGTTTTGTTTCTGTATAAGTATCTGATTTTTTGTTTTAATTTACTTGTAAATATGTCAATATGAAATTTAAATGTGAGTTTTTGATCTAACCAGACGCCCAGATATTTGGTTTACAAATATCACACATTTTGATACAAGGTTTTGTGAAACCCTTTCAATGCTGTGACCTGTTAAAGTGGTGATATGTGGACCATCTTCAGCAATATGTCTGGCTCTTGAGAATATCATGTATTTGGTTTTGTCTGAATTGAGAACTAATTTTAGATTGAGAAGAGAATGTTGTAGTTTATTGAAGGCTTGCTGGAGAGTTTCAATGGCTGAATGTGCAGTGTTAGCGTTGCAATACAGAACTGTGTCATCGGCGTAGAGATGGACGTTACAGTTTGTTATAGTGGCTGAAATGTTGTTAATAAAGGGCTGCACGGACAAGGACAGGAACAGACTTAACAAACTGATTAAAAGAGCGAGCTCTGTCCTGAACTGTCCACTGGACTCCATAGAGGAGGTGGGTGAGAGGAGGATGTTAGCCAAGCTGGCATCCATCATGGACAACCCCTCTCAGCCCCTGCATGTCACTGTGGGGTCTTTGAGCAGCTCCTTCGGCAGCAGACTATTACATCCTCGGTGTAAGAAGGAACGCTTCCGCAGGTCATTCATCCCAGCTGCCATAAGACTGTACAACACCAGCACAACCTGAACGTGTTGTAGTTTTTTTTTTTCTTTCTTTTCTGCACATTTTGCATATAATTTGCACTCTGCACATTCTTCACTTAATTTTGGCCTGTGAATTCTATTGGGAATATACAGACTGTGTTTTTGATGAGCATTTGTAACAGGGATACTGCATGCAGGAGCAGAGATAGAGAATGGAGGATAGGGTGTGTTTGGGATGTCATATCTTCATGCATCGAAAGGCTTGCAGCGTCCAAACAAATGTATCATTAGTTGTACCAGGCATTAAAATGAACAAGAAATTGAAAAAAAACAAGGGTGGTCTAATAATTCTTTCCATGACTGTTAATATCCTCGAATACTTCTGGTGCACATTGTCCTCGTAACTACTTTACTTCAAGCATTTATTTACTGTTAAATGTAATATTCTGGAGGGTTTTTGACCATGTTTATATATTCTCAAATTTTAAAAAAATTGCACCAAAAATTCAGCACCAAATGTGTTGAACGAATGGTATCAACCAATAAATTGCTGCAACAACTTATGTGACATGGTTGAGCCTGAGAATGGACTTCAGAAAGCCAAACATTAAAGTGATGAACCATTAAACAGCTTTTAGATGATGTTCACCACTTCTATGTGGCATTTTTTGTTCACCTGCTATCTCCCCCTAAAAATCCATTGGAAACAACCATCAATTCTCAATAAAAGGGGGCAGAAAGCCCAAAGCTTTGTAGCGTAACTGTAAAGAAACTGCAGGATTTTAACTTAAATGAAATCACATTAATCAGGCTGATAACAACCGTCTCAACCTGCCAGCAGGCAGAGCTGCTCGCACATTCGTACGGCCCAATAACGACTGATAACCACCAATTAATCATAATCGTATTAAATGGGCTGATAACGACCTTCAGTATATAATTTTAATATTATCTATCTGGTTTTTGAGATTTCTACCTCAAACAAACACATCGAAGCGAAATGGAGCACCTTTAAAGAGGACATATTCTGCTTATTTTTAGGATCATACTCATAATTTTGGTTTCTACTCGTACATTTTACATGCTTTGAGGATAAAACAAACAAACACTTTTCTCCTTTACTGCTGACGGCTGCTGCACCTGTATCCCCCCGTCTGTCTGAGAAGCTGTCGTCCTGCCTGTCTCTCTCTTTTTAAAGCCCAGTCTGCTCTGATCGCTCTGGTCACATTCCTGTGTAATGTTTTCTGCATCGTCACTTTCTCTCTTATTGCAAATGAATGTAACGGTTAGGCAGCTGTGAATAATCACCAATGAGAGTTTCTAAAGCTAAAACAACACAATCGAACATGTTCCAGCAGGAATGTGATCTCTAATTAGAGAGATATTAGCAACACCTGCAACTAAGATTGCAGGTTTCCTGATGTTAGCATGTAGCTACATGTAGCAGAGTACATCACAAGATCACGGCAACTCATGCTGAGAGCAGAAAATATTAACTGTTGGATGGAAACCTGAGGTTCTTACTTACATGGATTAGTATTCATTAGTAAGTATTCAGATTCCTTATTTCAGGAAAAGTACTAATTCTCCACTACAGTAAATGTCCTGCATGCAAAATAGTACAAAAGTTGAAACTTTTGTACTATTTTGCATCAAAATGTACTTAAAGTATCAAAAGTAAAAGTACTCTTAATGCAGATTGTTTTATATATTCAACATATATTATTGTATTATTTTAATTGATGCATTTATGTATGAAGCATTTTACTCTTGTCATGGTAGGGCTCATTTAACTACTTAAAATACTTTTATGTGCTTTAATTTATAGAAATGCATCACCATTTTCAAATTGATCATGTTAAATCTCAACCTGAAAAGTAACTAAAGCTGTCAGATAAATATAGTGAAGTAAAAAGTACAATATTTACCTCTAAATGTAGTGAAGTAGAAGTATAAAGTGATATAAAATGGAAATAAGCACAACCCCTCAAGATTGAACTTGAGTAAATATACTTAGTTACCTTCCACCACTTGCTTTACATACATTAACAGCAATATTTTACACTTTTTGCAACATTTAATATCCAACATCCAACATAGTTACATTACATATATATGAATGTCCCTTTATAAGCTCAGGAGTAACTCGTCCCTGCAGAAACTCTCCTAATGACTCTGCAGAACAAACTGTCAAGTGTTTCTTCATCACAAAGTGTTTCCCCTGAAACCCTAGAAGAACGTGGAGAATTAAGCCTTTCTGCTTGGCTGAATGTAAAAGAATTATATCCTCACTTTTAATATCTCACTTTAAATGTTAATAAGCTTCCTGAGTGACTGAAGCTCTTCAGTTCATCAGTTCACACGTCTGTCTGCTGCAACACGCCTGCTGCGATCTCACTCATATTTTTTTTTCCTGTGCAATATTATTTTCACATTATGGGGTGAAGTTTGGAAGCAGTTGGTGCTTCAGCTGCAGCTACAAACTGAGAGAGCGGCGTGAAGCTGGCAGCCTGATGGCCACTAATGGCTCCGACTCCAGATCAACTTGTGCATTTTAACATTTCACACTATTTACATCCAGACGGTGCCAGTGCTTGGTTAAATTGCAGCGACTCCAAATGAGAACGAGGTTTGGTTCTGATGCTGTGGGCACACTTTCACAGGCAGCTGAGTGGTTGGAAAAATCCTGGAAGCAAAGCATGTGTTTGTAACAGCGTGGGTTCAAATTTGGCTCGAGAAGAAACTAATCCCATCTCTCATGTTTCAGTCACTAGGTAAACGCTGTAATACAGTACAGATTACATTAATGTAACCTTAAGAAATCATCTTTGAGCACGCAGCACTTTCACAGCTGTCTCCATTACCACACCTGGGACCGCTCTCCTGCAGCTAATCAAATAATAACCCAGGTGGAACCGGCCCGAGGCCTGCAGCCGCGCAAAGATGCAAGAGAGGCACATTAAGTGCAACTTCACACCTTCAGCACGCTGCCTCCCATTGTAATAAGAGTGAAAGTGCACACTGCACAGTGAGCTCAGGAATCCATGACGACACTATTAGGAAAATGATCACAATTCATCCTGCAGGGAGTATGAATGGATGTGTGGAGCAGCAGCAGCACTCACAACTGTTAAACTCAAAGTGTCAGATAATAAGTCAAGTCTTCAGATTTTACTGTCTGGAGACCTGAATGTCTTTACAACATTCTGTGATTAATCAGCCAAGTACATTTAGATATTTCACAGTTTAAGTGAAGGTCTAAAAATATAATGAAACAGCCTGAATGCAGTGAAGCTCTCAGGTTTTCTGCTTTATTCTCCTGTATTTACAAGAGGAACCCGAATGTACCACGAAGTCCCCATCAGCGCATATATACAGGATGTAAACATCAAAGTTGAGTTATAAAAACCGAACAGAAATACAGTTTGCCCATGAAAGCAACAAAGACAGACAGAAACAAGTTGCCCACTTCTATGTGGCATTTATTGTTCACCTGCTATCTCCCCCTAAAAATCCATTGTACACAACCCCCAATTCTCAATTAAAGGGGGCAGAATGATAAGACGTAATTCATCTTTTATAACGCCCAACACTTTGTAGCGTAACTGTAAAGAAACTGCAGGATTTTAACTTAAATGTAATCACATTAATGAGGCTGATAACAACCTTCTCAACCTGCCAGCAGGCAGAGCTACTCGCCCATTCATACAGCCCAATAACAACTGATAATGCCCAATCAATAATAATAACCACTAATAAACATGCATGTTTACTTTGTTCGCTACACTTTACAGCAGTTGGCCTCCCCCACCACCTCCAAGTCGCTCAGAAAATGTTGCACTCGTGCTCTGCGACTAACTGACGTCCTGCCGCAGCTGCAGCTGCACAAACTCAAAAACTTCACTGAACTCAAACGGTTTGTTTGGCTGCCTCGAGTATCCTGCAGCTGTTTGCAGCGTTTGTTGTGTACGTTGCCACAAATTAACGCTAAATGTCCACAAAATGCATCATTCACGGCCCATTTCAGAGCTTTTCAGATGGTCTGCTTTGTCACCGCTGTCACTTTTTCTGCCGTGATCTCAAAATTACAAACACAGGGCTATTTTTATTTATGTCCTGCAAATCCAGTCTTGTTATACGGTCTGATGTCTCTGCTGCAGTAACACATGTTAACACACAAGCAAGTATGTTAAGATATTTGTTCCCAACACAGCCTGTTATGTACGCAAAAGTAGGACATCTCCAGCATCGTACAGTCAGTGGCAGAGTCCAGTTACTGTTAGTTAAAACCACCAATGTGTAAAATGTGCATCGCTAAAATGTGGTTTCAAACTGGATAAAGAGTCAATTTATTGATTTAATTCTGGCAGACAAACACAACACTGACACATGCACAAAGGACCAGATGAAAAGACCCATTATCATAATTAAATGATGTTGGAAACATTTGGGATAATGTGTTTACACAACTCAACACAGTATAGAACAAAATCTTGTTGTTTTTGGACATTTTAATGTTTGCAACGAGGCCCTCAACCTCAGGGAAATCTTTGATTGACAGCTGTCTGTTGATGCTCAGGTGGCTGAGGCTGCTCACACAAATCAAGTCACCTCTCTCCCATGCAGACAGGTCCTCCATGCTTTTATTTTTTCTAGACTCGAATATTGTCATGCATCAACAAGAAACAACCACAGACTCCAACTGATACAAAATACTGTCAAGCACCTTGTAACTTTGTTTCAAAAGGTGCAATACAAATGAAAGTTATTATTAATGTGTGCATATTATAGCCTTCAGTGGTGGAATGTAACTAAGTACATGTGCTCAAGTACCTTACTTAAGTAGCATTTTGAGGTAATTGTACTTTACCTGAGTATTTCCATTTTATGTAACTTTATACTTCTACTTCACTACATTTAGAGGCAAATATTGTACTTTTTACTCCACTACATTTAGCTGACAGCTTTAGTTACTTTTCAGGATTTAAACATTTGAAATGACTAGACTTTTTATTTTAATTAAACCACATAACAGTACAACATGTACAACATACTTAAGTAAAATTTTGAGGCACATCTACTTAACTTGCGTATTTCCATTAATGTAACTTTATACTTCGACTTCACTACATTTTAAGGGCAAATATTGTATTTTCTACTACATTTAGCTGCAAGCTTTAGTTTACTTTCCACATCAGGATTTAACATGAAAAACATGATTAAACATTTTTATTAATTAAACCACAGAAAAGTATACTAAGAAGTTAAAATACCATGACAACAGTCAACTGCTGCTTACATAAATGCATCAATAATAATCCAACAATATATTTAGAATATATAAAACAATCTGAGTGGGTACATTCTGCATAACATCTACTTTCACTTTTGATACTTTAAGAACATTTTGATACTGATACTTTTGTACTTTTACTTCAGTAAGTTTTGAATGCAGGGCTTTTACTGTAGTGGAGTAATTTCACAGTGTGGTTTTAGTACTTTTACTTAAGTGAAGGATCTGAATACTTTTTCCACCACTGATGGCCTTAAGAGTTGCTACTGTCCTGACACAGGAGGATGTTCCCATTCTTAAACCCGCCCACAACACTCTGATTGGCTTATTGGTTCTTAAAACAGCAGTCAAAGAGCACAACAGCAGTCAGCTCCATCTAAATCCATGAAAACATCTCAGGTTCTCTCTGCAGAGCCTCCATAGTATCCACAGAGAGTTTAGGAGAAATGTGAGCACACAGAAATCTAATCAGCACTTACTGTACAAGACTCAACGAGGGTTTCCCTGCCAGTCACCAATCAATCTCCATTTCTAGTCCAGAAATCTTTCTACTGAGACAGAAAAGTCCCAGCATGCAGTGCAGTGCACGAGAGAGTTAAAGACACACGTGAGCGCCAACATGTGACCGGCACTGAGAGCAGGCAGCAGGCATGCAACGACACAATGAAAAGTTATCCTATTAGAGAGAAATCCACACAGAGGGACAGATTTACACCGAAACACAAACACAATATTGGCACTGACCTTGAAGCTCCAGTAGTTTGGTTGTTGCTGGGGAGGAAGAAGAAACAAAGAGAGGAGAGACAGAGGAGAGACAGGGAGAGAAAAGGATCCATTGTCAGACGGTTTCTCTACAAAAAAATCACATTTAAAGCTGTTCGGCTGGGCAGAGGGAGAGAAATGCTCCGTCACTCAGTTCCCATGTGCAGATATGTGAGTGATACCGCAAAGTGTGACTAATAAAGGTTAAACGCTTCATTATTTCTCTGCAGAGTGCGGCACGCCCCAAAATGTCTGCACCACTTTGCTTAAAATGCACAAATTGTAGCGAAGCAAACAAACCAATAAATTGCCTTTTTTTTTTCTCCTTCTTCTTCGTGGTGAGAAAATGACGAGCTAATTATTGTGATGATAGCCAGATTAACTTGCGTTGTCCTTCACTGCCATCATAATAGGACTTTAATTGCTTGTAATTGCTTCTCAGCAATTAATCAAATGTTTACAGTGACTTCACACACACTAATGATGCAGCTCCTGGATTCTGCCCCTCGCTCTCCGGAGACGGCGAGTCGTTGGCGAGCGCCCAGCAGCCGGATTAAAGCGATGCACACACTGGATTAAAGAGCTGCCGTTTTCACTCTATCTGCACTGAGGTCAACGTCCCTCTGATTCTCTAAGACACACGCTGAGGCTGCAGGAGCACGCTTAGCTAATGCATGCTAATTAATACGTTCATGCACGGACAAAAGTCTGTGGACAGGTCTGCAAACTTTTATGTTTTGGTTTAGAGCTTGACAGATATATGTGTTGACAGATGTTATCATCTGATATTAACCTATCAAAGGTCTGTCAGTTTCAGTGTTTATGTGTCTGATATGTGCTGTTATTAAATTTTTCTTCACACAATATATAATGCTGAAAATGTAGCTTGGCGTGATTCAGAAACGGTGTTAGCTGTTAATTTTTGTTGCCTGAAACTGAACAGTAATGATGTTTATTTAGCTATTTATTTTGTTCCTATTTATTCTTTATTTTCTCAGTTATCATTGATAACTTCTCCCGTTTTCTGATATGACGAGAATTATTTTGTATAAATTTTTGCTCTTTGCAGCACCCCAAAATCTTTTTTCCAAAAACAATTCTTTTTTTTGACAGCCTCTCCTGTCCTCTCCTCTCTGCTCTGTGTAAACAGCCTCTCCTGTCCTCTCCTCTCTGCTCTGTGTAAACAGCCTTTCCTGTCCTCTCCTTTTCTGCTGTGTGAACAGCCTCTCCTGGGTGTGTAAGCAGGTTGAGCGCAACCATATCTGCAAACTAAATAGCAGAACAGATCGTTTGTCAGCCCCACCCATAGACTCCTATGAGCGTTTGGCGGCTCCCGGTACAGAGCGGAGCGTTCTTGAAATAGCACACAGGTCATTAAACATACACGTACGGTTCATTGCTGTAAAAAAAAAAGGCTGCAGCGTTGGTTTTGCACATTGCCAGAAATTAATGCTTATCGTCTGCAAAATGCATCACTTTCACGACATGCATGATTTATAAAATTGGCTGACAGTGTAAATAATAATGATGAATATTCTTCAATAAAGTTTTATGTTGAGAAAGTAGTTCTCTGGGAACATTTGCAGAGTGGTGAAAAATTGCTGCACGATATGTGTTGACAGATATTATCAGCTGATAATAACCTATCAAAGGCCTGTCAGTATCAGTGTTTATGTGTCTGATATGTGCTGTTATTAAAGCTTTCTTTACACAATATATATAATGCAGAAAATGTTGCTTGGCGAAACGAAATTTAGAAACGGTGTTAATTTTTGTTGACTGAAACTGAACAGTAAGGATGTTTATTTAGCTATTTATTTTATTACTATTTATTCTTTATTTCCCCAGTTGTCTGACCATGTAACTCATTGTTTGTATGGTAATGTTAAATATTATTTAATAAAGTTATGTGTGAGAAAGAAGCTCTCTGGGAACATTTGGTGAAAAATTGCTGTAATCCATCCACAATCAGTATCAGCATCGGTCTCCCATCAGTCGGCTCTAGTTTGTTTGGTTTTAGTCAACTCACAGGTAAAGATCATCTTATTATCACAGTTCTATGGTTTATACTTGTTCTATTTATTGGCTTTTACCTATATTTTATTGTTAATATTAAATGTTTATTTTAATTCTATCAATTCTTGTCAAGTTGTTGTCGTTTTTCAGTCTGTGCAGCACTTTGAATTAAATTGGATTTGTTTAAAAGGTGCTGTATAAATAACATTTGTTGATTGGAAAATAAACGTCAGACAATCTTTCTGCTCTAAACCTCAGTCTATATTAAAGGATGAAAACAGTATTCTACTTGTTTTATTACGGTCAACAAACCAAGAAGGGCACTCTGAGAGCTCAGTCCTCCCACTAAAATCTCACTTAACAGCACACTAAATCTTGAGCAGTTTCAGGCTGTTTATCTTCACATTTTGGCCTCATTTGTCATTGCAGTGCAGAAGTCCTGCAGCTCTGGAAACAGCAACATCATGGTTACAAATAGCGAGATCGCAAAAATGTCTTCTGTGCAGAATAACACAGTTATAATGACCTAAATCATGAAAGAAAACACACGTCGAATTTCATGTGGAATCAACACCAAGTGTTCCCAATCCTGTCCTCTCCTCTCTGCTCTGTGTAAACAGCCTCTCCTGTCCTCTCCTCTCTGCTCTGTGTAAACAGCCTCTCCTGTCCTCTCCTCTGCTCTGTGTAAACAGCCTCTCCTGTCCTCTCCTCTCTGATCTGTGTAAACAGCCTCTCCTGTCCTCTCCTCTCTGCTCTGTGTAAACAGCCTCTCCTGTCCTCTCCTCTCTGCTCTGTGTAAACAGCCTCTCCTGTCCTCTCCCCTCTGCTCTGTGTAAACAGCCTCTCCTGTCCTCTCCTCTCTGCTCTGTGTAAACAGCCTCTCCTGTCCTCTCCTCTCTGCTCTGTGTAAACAGCCTCTCCTGTCCTCTCCTCTCTGCTGTAAACAGCCTGAATCCACATGACTGTTCAATAAAGGCTTCACAGTGTTACAGAATTTAATGTTTTTAAACGTGTTCAGTAGAAACAAGACATTAATGCTTGTTTTTTTTTTTTTTTTTATTGTTTCTGTCTCAGATAAGTGATGTAACTGTGGTGACTCCTTAAAGATAACATGCTGTTTAAACCTGAGGCAGGTCAGAGATGTTGCACTCTTACTACAACTTTCATGAATCTGAGCCGGTAGTTTTATTGTTATCCTGCTGACAAACAGACAAACAAACCAAACCTTAAAACAGAACCTTCTTGGCCTGTCTGCAGCTTCCAGCTCAACAGCTAGCTACCTATAACAGATGAATACTGTGGTTTTTATCAAACAAACAAGGGATTATTATTCTCGTGGCGGATTAATCTGAGTGTGGTGCTGTGCTGAGTGTTTGCAGCAGCAGGACTGTGAATGTGAGACGCAGTCAAAATAAAGGCACATTGTGTTGGTGGTGATGAAGGGGCATGTCACCCTGAGCACCAGAGACTCACTGATGTGTTTTTAACAGCAGAGGAAACAGACACAGAGACTCTGAGACTCTCAGGACGTGACTGAAAATAAGAAAAATATTGAATATCACCAGATTTTTTTTTTCTACCAACAGGAGCAGGAGGAGCAGTTCATCCTGCAGCTGAGGTGATGGATCTTCTCCTGTTTCCTGAACTGAATTATTTTGTAACAAATTTTGCTCTTTGCATCAATTTTCTGCTTATAAATTATTGTATCTTGAATGTCAGTTACGGAGTGAGTTAGCAGGCTGAACGCAACCACAACTCCAACCTGAACAACAAAACAGACTGTCTGTCACCACCACCCATAGACTCCTATGAGCGTTTGGCTGCTCACAGTACAGAGTGGAGTGTTCCTAAAATAGCACAGAGGTCATTATACTGTACATACATGTGCGGTTCACTGCTGTAAAGAAAAAAGCTGCAGCGTTTGTTGTGCACGTTGCCAGAAATGAACGCTGATCGTCTGCAAAAAGCATCATTTTCACAACATGCATGATTTATAAAGTTGGCTGACAGTATAGGTTATTGTTTGTATAATTATGATGAATAGTATTCAATAAAGTTTTATGTTGAGAAAGTAGTTCTCTGGGAACATTTGCAGAGCCGTGAAAAATCCCTGCACGATATGTGTTGACAGATATTATCAGCTGATAATAACCTATCAAAGGCCTGTCAGTATCAGTGTTTGTGTGCTGTTATTAAAACTTTCTTTGCTGTTAATTTTTGTTGACAAAAACTGAACAGTAAGGATGTTTATTTAGCTATTTATTTTATTCCTATTTATTCTTCATTTCCCAAGTTATAATTTGTAAAATTGTCTGACCACATAACTCACCGTTTGTATGGTAATGTTAAATATTATTTAATAAAGTGTTATGTGTGAAAAAGAAGCTCTCATTTTTACGAGGAGCTTTATTTCAGGGCCTTTCAGATAGTCTGCGATGGTGCCAATGTCACTTTTTCTGCTGTGATTGCAGAATTACAAACACAGTAACCTCCTGGAGTGTTGCATATCCTGCAAATCCAGTAGTGTTATACAGTCTGACATTCCCAACGCAGCAGGTTGTCCACGCAAACGCAGTTTATCTGCAGCATTATACAGTCAGAGGCAGAGTCACATTACCATGTTAGTTAAAACCACCAACACCAACCAACCAAGGCTGCAGTTTCTGTGGATTTAGGTACAAAACCACTGAGCTAGGTTTAGGACAGAAACCTTCCTGGTTAGGCTCTAAAAGTTTAAACAGGAAATAAATGATGGAAATGCAGGAAGTGAAGGAGTTATGAGGACGACGGAAAAAGTTGTTAATTTTTGTTTTACATGGACACCAACGCTGTTCTCCTGATCTCACTCTGTCTGATGGTCATTTATGACTTTGTTCTAAAAATGTTGTGTCTCCTTTGGTCATTTTGTGTCGTTTTTTGTCATTTTGTGGCTTTTTATGGTAACTTTATGTCCTTTTTTGGTGATTTTCTGTCTTTTTGGTCATTTTGTGTATTTTTTGGTAAATTTCTGTCTGATTTTGTGGGTTTTTTTGGTCATTTTGTGGGTTTTTTTGGTCATTTTACGTCTTTTTTGGGTCATTTTGTGTCTTTTTTTGGTCATTTTACGTCTTTTTTGGGTCATTTTGTGTCTTTTTTATATGAACCCCATTCCCCTGGTGAAAGTCTTCTGTTTGTTGGACCCATCCTCCTCTCCTCCCTCCCTCCCTGAGCGTGACATCACCATTTAAACTCCACATCACCGTCAATCATTACGGCTACGTCAGCAGGATGGAGCAGAGGAAAGACTGAAACATGAATATGTGTCATATTTTGCTGCCTGTATTGTTGTTTTTGAGGGAAGTCCAGTCCCTCTGAACGACAGGAGAGATCTCTGTCTGATATTTGGTCCCGTGTGAACCACTCTGCTGCTCTCTCAGGTTAACGTCCGGTCCTGCCTGATAAACAGCCTCTCCTGACGCTTTCATCTCCACCTGAATAAAGCGTCCTGTAACATCCTGAACAGTTTCCTCTCAGTCTGTCTGTGTGACTGGTGACACTGAGTGAGAGAACTGATCTAAGCTCGAGGTCTCTCTGCGTCTCTAAACCCAGACTCTGTTTGAAGTCGTAGCACCAGCTGGAGTGAAAAAGGCAGAAAAGAGAGAGTGGATGGTTTTACTCTGAGAGGAGTGACCTTGAGTGGCTGTTTCCTTCAGCACAATAACTCTAAACTCAGATATTGGCTCAGTTTGGTTTCCTCTGACGGTGAGGCAGCTTTTGGTCCAAGTGTTTTATTTAGAATCAGAAACCTGTCAGCAGGACGAGGATTAAGTCATTATTGGGGTTCATCTTATGGGCTATTATTATATCATTTTAAGTGATCGAACTTGATTGATACCAATAATTATTATTCAGGGATCTTGGTGGGTTATAGTAGAACTCGTAATTCTGGTAAAACACAAAGTGACAGTGACAGAGTCACTGCCTTCAGTTGCACTCAAAAAATCAGTTTGTGAACCATCTATGAATCAGAATTGTTACTTTTAAAAGCATGCAATAAATACCATTAGCAGGAGGGGCGAAGGGGCTTTAACATCAAGATGTTGGGCTTTGAAAAATTGGGCATATTCTTTTGGGTAATTTTGTGTCTTTTTGGTGATTTTGTGGCTTTCTTAGGTAATTTTACATCTTTTTTGGTCATTTTGTGTCTTTTTGGGTCATTTTATGTCTTATTTTGGTAATTTCTTGACTTTTTCTGGTAATTTTGTGGCTTTTTCCGGTAAATTAACACCTTTTTGGTAATTTTGTGTCTTTTTGGGTCATTTTATATCTTATTTTGCTGATTTTGTGGCTTTTTCTGGTAATTTTGTGGCCTTTTTTTGGTAATTTTGTGTCTTTTATGGTAATTCTGGGCAGTTTGTTTCTAACAGCCTCACTGTGGAGCTTGATTCCCTTCTTTCCCAACAACATCATGACCGATGGATTCCCTTAAAACGTTTTATATGATATCAATATCTCGAGTCCTCTACAGCCTCTGAGAGAGAGAAAACAGTCCAAACAGCCCAAATGCCAAAGGGTTAAAGGTTCATTATCAGCGGCTGTAAACACTCATTACTGCAGGTTGATAATCAGCTCCTGATCTGATTGAAGCTCTTCGTCTCGGCTGATAACGGTCTATTTATCCTATTTATCCTGTTTATTCTGCGCCTGGACACAAAGAGGCAACAGTGATCTTAAAACACATCAGTTAATCACACATGACGGCACAGACGGAGCTGCTGGGCAGGACGGGATGTTCTGCTGTTCGTTCTACCAACATGTGAATCTCTCTGTTACAGGACGACTGGCAGCTGATTTACAATAATAAAAGCTTTCTTAACCCTTTGATGCACAACATGGGTCTAAAGTGACCCGACAGAGTTTTTTATGTTCTATATCTTTCTTTCTTTATAAATGTTTATATATGTAAATGCATGTGGAAATGTGAAAAAAATAAATGTGGAAAAAATTAAATAAATCATACAATAAATGTAAAAATATAGGATTTCAAGAAATTTTTGGATTTATTTACATTAAAAAATGTTTTTACATTTATTCATTAAATTATTCATTTAAAACTGAAGATGAATCTGATGATGATCAAATATATTTGGTATAAAATTATAGAACTAGCTAATATTTCGAAAAAAAGTTGCAAATTTACTAGATTAAAGTGGCAAATCTACAAGAAAAAAAGTCGTAGATTTAAGAGAAAAAAGTGGGAAAAAGCAACTTTGTTCTCGTAGATTCTCCACTTTAAATAAATCTGCGCATTTTTTTATCGTAGATTTGACACTTTAATCTCGTAAGAACATTTCTCAAAATATTACCCCCCTCCCCCGGGTCCGTATGTTTTTTACACATTCTGGCTGTATGTAATATCGTCATATATTCTCTAGGGTTGAAATTTGGAATTTGCAAGTATTTCAATGAGTGCCCTATTAAGGGTTAATAACTGTCCACCATGTTGGCCGTCCATCAGCCAGCTGATTTCTTTTCTGCTTCTTCTCCATGTTTTACTGTCTGACTGGTTTCCTCTCTCTGTTTCTAATCTCTGTGTGTTGGTTGCAGGTTGCTGCAGCCTGACAGCAGACGTCTGCTCGCTGTTCGTCTGTTACAGCTTCAGTCACAGTAATGGATGATTTATAGACTCATCACAGACCATTTCACTCGTAGCTGAGTGTGATATCACATCTGACACTTAATGAAAAATAAAGGTTAAAGGAACAAACAGTGAAGCTGCAGAATAAAGACGCATCGATCCCGAGAGTTCTGACTGAGAACTTCTGCTTCTACTGGAACCATCAAAACAACAACAAGGAGAGACGGAACTACTGCACAAGTTCTTCTGTGTGATAATCTGGGACTCCACATTTATATACAACTCTGTTCTTCATGTAACGCATCATGCTTGTGGTGTTTTTATGAAAGTTTTGCATTAATTTATATATTTCTTTGTACATTTATTCATTTATTTATAATTTTTTTAAGTTATTTACTTAAAACCGAAAAAATATATACATGGAGAAATGAATAAATGTATAAATACGTAAATACATGTGGAAATGTAAAAAATAAATGTGGAAATACCTAAATAAATCATACAATAAATGTACAAATATAGGATTTCAATTAATTTTTGCATTATTTATATTTTTGAAAAATATTTTAACATTTTTTAATTTATTTATTAATTTATATAATATATATATAAATGAATAAATAAATAAAAAATGTAATATATATATAATGCAAATACCACTATCTATTTTTTTTTTTAGTTATTTACTTAAAACCGAAGAAATACATACATGGATAAATAAATAAATGAATAAAAACGTAAAATTATGTGGAAATGTAAAAAATAAACGTGGAAATACCTAAATAAATCATACAATAAATGTATAAATATAGGATTATAATGCAAATACGCCCTTTCAGACAGACACGATCATCCTGCTCACATCCAGATATTGAATCATCCTGACAGGTTTAGGTATCAGTACTTTAGTTGAGACTCTGAGTGCTTCTCCCTCCTCTCTTCCTTATATTTGTGCACTAACCTGTCCAATAAATCTGACTCTAATTCAAATATTACACCTTTTCCTCTCTGCGCTCTCTCTGCTGCCATGTGGAACACAGAAGTCTACAAACGGATAAATATCTGTCACAACAAACCATTTGCAACAATTTCCCCGCCGCTGCTTTCATCCACGGAGTGACTTGCAGGTAATTTGACTTCAAACTAAAAGCACAGGTGAGTTAATCTCGTCTGTGGCTGGAAATCGCTTCACATACGCTGCGAGAGCAAACTCCCTGAATAATTAAAGGAGCTGTAGGTGGAACTTAATGCGTGTTTGAGCAGCTGTTGTGGGAACTCTGCTGGAATCTGAGCTGCAACTTTCTGATATCCACCTCACTTTATTTTGAGCAAAGAAGAAAAGAGGGTTTGTGAAAGAAATACCAACAGGCCTGTGGGCTGCTCTGACCCAGATTCCAGAGCTCCGTGTGGAGAGTCGGCCTCCGTCCAAGCTCAGTGACCAAAACAGCACAATCGTACCTGATCTGATGCCTCCTGGCCTCCTTTAATCAAACATTTAAAGCCGACACGGCCCCGTCCTGCAGCACAAATTACATTTCTGCAGCCTCTCTGTCCTCTCACTCCTCTATTTTCAGATTGTGCAGAACAGTGAGCTTACACAGAGCTGCATCAGCACAAAATACTTCACAAAACTTAAACTGGAGAATATATTTAACTGGAAGGTGACCACAAGTCCTGCAGCACATAGAGCCAACCAGAGATAAAGATGCTTTAAATTAGTTTATCTCTTATTAGTTTTAAAATGAATACATGCAGCATATTTGCTGTATTTACGGAAAAAAACACTAGATGAATTCTCATTAAAGTGTTTGTCATGAGATATTTCTGCATGCATGGAACTCAGGATACCATGCAGGAGAACAGAGACATGTTTTCTGACTGCATTCAGGAAAAAATGTATTGTAGGATAATAATTTAGCTTTTCGAGAAACGTACAAACAGGGATTTCAAAAAACAGTTTTAATAAAGCTGCTTTATATTCATATATTCTTCAGATGTCAACAAGTTAAATTTAAGGTGTTATTAAGACCATCAGGATGCAATTTAAGACCCATTTAATGGCAAAAAATATAAATATTAAGTTTATTTATTCCAACAGGCTTCAGACCAAAACTGAATGCATTCTTCTTGAGCCAGATGTCTTTGAACTTCCACTAATCTATATTAGACAAATGT
This sequence comes from Centropristis striata, assembly GCF_030273125.1. Lineage (NCBI taxonomy): Eukaryota > Metazoa > Chordata > Actinopteri > Perciformes > Serranidae > Centropristis > Centropristis striata. The sequence goes on along the minus strand of NC_081537.1, from coordinate 25,657,868 downwards.
AAAATTAGTAGACAATTTTAGCATATTAACTATAAAAGTTGCATTTTTACATCACATTAGCTGACAAACCACTTCAGGACGTATATCTGATCAATTCTGACTGAGCTGCACAGTTTGCATGAATAACTGTGCATTCATTTTCAGTTTCTGATGTTTATGTACCCCAAAATGTCTGATTTTTTCTATACTGACTGGCAAGTTTGTGACTAGAAAGAAGTTAAGACATTCCTCCTAGTGTGCATGACGTGAAAATGAAGAAAATCCTCATGATTTTATAATTTACAAAAACATATACAGAAGACTTGTGAACACGTGTTGCATATATTTATTATAACGTTTCAGATGTTAAACCTTCATCAGGCTTCAGATATCACTTGAAACATTGCAATAAATATATGCAACGTGTGTGCACGAGTCTTTTGGTATTTTACAAAAAACAAAAAACAATAAGTTAACTGTCTTTGCACAGTTTTAGCACAGAATAGTAATTATTGCATCTGTTTTATTCACATTTTAGACAATGTCCCAACCTATTTTGTAATCATTGTTCTATAATGCATTTAATAATAATAATAATAAACACATTATAATATATAATATAATGCAACTCTTTCTGCTGTGACGATGACTGAGGAGAAAGCTTCCTGAGATGGTCTGATCTGATGGTTCGTCTGTCTTGAGGAGCCTAAAGCTGCACACAATCAGGACTGTTCCTGTGTGGAGCTGAAGGTAAGAGGCTGAGCAGTAATGAGGCTGTGAGCAGTAAACAGGAGCTGGGAGGTCGTCACGGTGACCATTAAACTAATCACGTCTTCTGTTCTGCAGCAAGTCTCACAAAACATAAAGGCAATTTATCCCAAAGGGAGAATGGCTCGTTCACTCCTCGAACAGTGCATTTTAATGCTTTTTAATTATCTTTTTGGTTAAAATTCATGTAGTGCATTATTCTGTCTGTGTTTTGTCTGTAGAAGTTATTATTGTTTAAACTGCCAGATGGCTGAAGACAGTTTCAATAAAGCTGCCTTATATTCAGAGTTCCTGCAGACTTCAACAAGTTAAATTAAGCTTTTATTAAAAGCATCAGGAATGCAATTTAAGACCCATTTAATGGCAAAAAAATAGAATTATTAAGTTACATTTATTCCAACAGGCTTCAGCCCAAAACTGAATGTATTTTTCTTGAGCCAGATGTCTTTGAACTTGCACTAATCAATATTAGATAAAAGGAACATTAGCAGAGACTATTTTAGCATAATACCTGTAAAAGTAGCTTTTTTTGTAAGGAGACGTCATGTTAGGACACAAACGACATCAGGACAAACTAGCTGAGTGTTGTCTGATTAACTCTCACTGGGCTGCACAGTTTGCATTAATAATTATTGTTTTTTTTATGATGTCTATGTCCCTAAAATGTCTGACTTTCTCGACACTGACTGCAAAGATTGTCGATTGAGAAGTAACCACATCCCTCTACTGGAGGAGAAGTCTGTTCACTTCACTACAACCTGAGACTAAAATATACAGCAAGCAAGCTAGATTAAATGTGTCACTACTTCAAAAGCCAATTAAAAGCCGTAACAGAAACATGAGACCTCTAGAGCAGAGAGAATCACACTGTAACATCCAGGCAGATATTATTGTAGGTTTCTAATAACTCTGTGTCAGTTACAGGCTGATAAACAATGTAAAGATGCAAACTCCAACATCTGCAGGCTGAGAGCTGCAGAGCTCTGCATGCACTACTCTCCCACAGGTCAACCTAACATGCATGAAGCTGTGGGGGGTGGGACTGAGGCCAGATCCAGAACTTCTCAGTGAAGTAGGTAGACTATTTGTCCTTCCTGTCCCTTTTCTTTTTAGTTTTTTCTTGACTTTTTATGTGGTAACGACTGGAAGGAGACTTAAAATGCATGACTGAAATTAATGCAACTTCATAAAAGAGATGTTAATGGAAAGATTTTAAGAGCTGTCAAAATGGTATTTCAGACATTTTAAAGCCTGAAATTCTGATTAATGGACTTTGTAGCTGCAGGCCTCAGATTAGACAGAGATCATTGTTATCGTTATTGAAATTTTAGAAGATTTCTGTGTTCTCTTCACCTTCAGATTGATAGTTTGGCTTCATGCAATCATAAAAACCCTACTGACAATCATTCCTCACCACTTTACTTCATGCTTTAACCTTGCAGAAGCATCATAACGTCTCCTGACACCAACAGGTGTAGAGTATTTGTCCTTCCTGTCCCTTCTCAAAGTTTTTTCCTAACATTTTATGTGGTAACGACTGGAAGGAGTCTTAAATGCATGACTGAAAAATTATATATCAGACATTTTAAGGCCTAAAATTCTGATTATTGGACTTAAAAAGGCTTGTTGACTCCACAAACACTGCATTTCAATGCTATTTAGTTCTAGTTCTAGTTCAGATTTGTGTATTGCATTATTCTGTCTGTGTTTTGTCTGCAGAAGTAATCATTGTTTAAACTGCCAGATGGGCGGCAGACAGTTTCAATAAAGCTGCCTTATATTCAGAGTTTCTGCAGACTTCAACAAGTTAAATTTAAGGTTTTATTAAGGCCATGAGTGATGCAATTTAATTATAAATATTAAGTTACATTCACTTCTGCAGGCTTCAGCCCAGAACTGAATGCATCTGTCTTGAGCCAGATGTCTTTGAACTTGCATTATAATCTATGTTAGAAGAAAGTAACGTTTACAGAGACTATTTTAGCATATTACCTGAACAGGTAGCAATTTTACATCACGTTAGCTCACAAACCACATCGAGACAAACTACCTCAGTGCTGCACAATTTGCGTTAATAATTACTGTCTTTTTCTGATGTTTATGTCGCCTAAAATGTCTGACTTTGTCTGCAAAGTTTGTCACTAGAGAGAAGTTACCACATCCCTCTACTGGAGGAGAAGTCTGTTCACTTCACTACAACCTGAGACTAAAACATACAGCAAGCAAGCTAGATTAAATGTGTCACTACTTCAAAAGCCAATTAAAAGCTGTAACAGAAACATGAAACCTCCAGAGCAGAGAATCACACTGGAACATCGTAGCAGATATTATTGTAGGTTTCTAATAACTCTGTCAGTTACAGGCTGATGCAGACTCCAACATCTGAGTCCTGAAGCTCCCTGAGAAAACATACCAGATGTCGACACTACCACCACCGCAGTCTGCAGGCTGAGAGCTGCAGAGCTCTGCATGCACTACTCTCCCACAGGTCAACCTAACATGCAAGCAGCTGTGGGGGGTGGGACTGATGCCAGATCCAGCACTTCTCAGTGAAGGAGGTAGAATATTCGTTCTTCCTGTCCCTTCACAAAGTTTTTTCTTGACTTTTTATGTGGTAACGACTGGAAGGAGACTTAAAATGCATGACTGAAATGAATGCAACTTCGTAAAAGAGATGTTAACGTCTTAATCCAAAAGATTTTAAGAGCTGTCAAAATGGTATTTCAGACATTTTAAAGCCTGAAATTCTGATTAATGGATTTTGTAGCTGCAGGCCTCAGATTAGACAGAGATCATTGTTATCGTTATTGAAATTTTAGAAGATTTCTGTGTTCTCTTCACCTTCAGATTGATCGTTTGGCTTCATGCAATCATAAAAACCCTACTGACAATCATTCCTCACCACTTTACTTCATGCTTTAACCTTGCAGAAGCATCATGACGTCTCCTGACACCAACAGCCTCTGTAACCTCCTGCTGACTTCCTGTCTGTAACTTTTTAGAAGCTTCATGAAGCATAGGCTCCATAATAACAAGTTGACGACAGGGAAATAGGCATTAATATTATCTCCCTGCTCACAGAGTCATTGTGACAGAAACAAACAGCTGATAATTGTGAAGTCAAGCACCCATTGTGTTATAATCCCTAATATATCAGACAGAGCGGCGCCGTCTAATCACCCACTCGCTCCGTTTATTCACCTTAAATTGGAAATGGCGAAATCTGCCGCCAAGTCACTCCACAAATAATTTAATGCACCAACAAGCGGACATTTTTTGGAACATAAAACCCGTCTCCTCTAACACAAACAGGCCCCCTATGCACCGTGACTCAGTGATTACTGCCTGCAATATTTCTCAATCACTTGAGCTGAAATCCCAGAGCGCACATACACACACACACTCACACAGACAGACACACAGACAGACAGCAGCCTGACCTGCATGCCAAGTAGCCATCTTTGTACCCACCCTCTTTTTTTTCCCTCTCCAGCCCAAACACACACACCAGCACACGTGCACTCACTCAAACAGCAGCACACACTTGTGTTTGTGCACACACACACACACACACAAACACATGATGAGACGTCACTGCGGCACCACGGACACACCTGGTCAACACCTGCACACACACATCACACAGAGAGGGAGGAGAGCTCTACCTGTGCACACACACACACACATGCAACTGCACACGTTAAGATGACACACACACACACACACACACACACTCCTGCACTTGACATCAGTCATGCAGCAGCAGAGAGAACAGCTGAGGATGAAGGACGGGTGGAGAGTTACCGTGGCTACTTAATGAGCAGGTCGGCCGCCTGGTGCATCCTCCCGCTCCTCACGCCTCCCTCTTCCTCCTCCCCCCTCTCCATCTTTTCTCTTTTTTTTTTTTTTCACTGCGGCTCTGTGTCTTTCCCGCGCCCTGAGGATCCGCCACAGTCCCCCCTCGCTGGTACCCGTAGTATCGCCTCAGAGGCAGTTAGCATCTCTTCCTGCTCCTCCTCCTTCTCCTCCTCCCTCTGTCCCTTCCCCTCTCTCTCTCTCTCTCTCTCTCTCTCTCTCTGTCCGTCACCCTCTCTCGCCACTCGTCCCCGACGTTAAAAAAAAATCCCTCGCTCTCTCCTTGCTGTCTCTCCCTGTCGCTCGTCCTCTCGGTACAGCGTGTGCCTCCCTCCACGGCTCAGGCAGTGCCAGCCATATGATATCACTCAGTTGCCTTATAAGGGAAAACGGTGGGTTGCCATGACGACAGCAGACTCCACCTGTTTCTCCCTCTCTTGCTCTCTCTGCTTCTCTCTCTCTCTCTCTCTCTCTCTCTCTGTGTCAGTCCACCTTTTTTTATCAGGAGATAGATGGTGTGTTTTGGGTAAATAGACACAGCACATGAAAGAGTGAAGAGTGGGAGGAGAGGGAGGAGGAGAAGAGACGGGGGAGACGAGAGATGATGAGAGCAGACGGAGACGTGATGGACAGAAGCTGACAGAGAGAGAGAGAGAGAGAGAGAGAGAGAGAGACAACACAACACAGAGCACACACTCCTCTACTACACAATATTACAGCTGACACTTTTAATATATCGTTGTTGTCTCTTTATTTACTATTTTTACTTAATGAATTGTATATTTGTCATTGATTTGTCTCACACATATATTTTATGAAATGTATCTATTTTGTTTTATTGATTCTTATATCTGAATGTTTTTGTGTATTGTCCAAATGTTTGGAAAAATTTGTACTTGTAATTTGGCAATATTGTTTTTTTTAACATTCGTGCCAATAAAGCCTTATTGAATTAGAGAGAGAGAAAGAGAGAGAGAGAGAGAGAGAGAGAGAGAGAGAAAGAGAGAGAGAGAGAGAAAGAGAGAGAGAGAGAGAGAGAGAGAGAGAGAGAGAGAGAGAGAGAGAGCAGACTAAAAGAAATAGCTCAACATTTCGGGAACATTTCTCCTGTTTTCCTGCAGAGAAAGAGAAGATATTGATCTGATGTCTGTGTTTTAAAGACAGAATGAGGAGATTTATCTGCTGCAGTTTGTAAACAAAACATTAAAAGTTGGCCCCGCCCCCTGACCGCCAGGCCAACACTTGGCATTTTGCATGTATTCAGCTCTGTGTCTGCTATTTATTTTCCTAGCTTCCTCTTGGAGCCGTGTTATGATCTGGCATCTAGTCACTGTGTGTGTTACAGAGTCCAGCTCACACACGCTGCACGCTGTGGCCGGGGGCGGCACAGGGGGACACCCGGACACACCCAGCACCCAGAAGGTGACCCCAGAAACACACAATATAAAAAAGGAAAGACTAAAGACTAAATCTAGGCAGAGTCTCCCAGACACTTGTTATGGGTCGTAAGTAATGATTGAGAGGGATAACCTTTTGCCTTTTTTCTTTTTCATTTCATTTCTTATCTCTCAGAGGACTCAGTTTATCGTGACAGAAAGGAAGTGAAATAACGCAGACAATAACACAGACAGGCTATTTTAGCCAGGGCAAGGCCGTTTTTAAAGAGGCACCTTGATCTCTGACCTAAAAAAATATCTGGAAAAAAAGTCTCTTCTTTACAGACATGTGGCCTGCGAGGCAGACAGTTTGAATTATTAATCGTGGAATAAAATCACAAGAGAGCTCACATATACAGTCATGGAAAAAATGATAAGGCCACCTTGCTTTCTTCAATTTACCGTTTATTTTAAAACCTGGTACAACTATATACTAACATAATGATAACAAAAAAAATAGCTGATAAGAGTTTAATGTAAGAGCTGATATCTAGACATTTTCCATGGTTTTATTGATAATGATTTTGGTTATTATCAATAAAACCATGGAAAATGTCTGGATATCAGCTTTTAAATTAAACTCTTATCAGCTATTTTTTGTTGTTTTCATTATATTTGACCAAACAAATGTACCTTTAGTTGTACCAGCCATTAAAATGGACAAGAAACTGAAGAAATCAATGGTCTAATCATTTTTGAATTGACTGTATAATGCACTTTACAAACATATTCAACACTACTAAATATTTTAGAATTTAACTTAAAATAAAACTAGAAAATTTGCCATTAAGTGGAAGATTGTTGATGATTTGAAACAATTTTCATTCAACAGTGGCTAGAATCTAGAACATGGGTCTCAAACTCGCAGCCCACGGGCCAATTGCGGCCCTCGTGACGATATTTTGTGGCCCCCACCTTGATATGAAAGTTTAATGTGAGTTTTATATGAATGGCACTTTACCTTCTTGTGTGTGGAAGGTCCCTTTAATTCCTTTTTTGGTATTTTTGTCTTTTTTTGGTAATTTTGTCTTTTTTTAATAATTTTGTGTCTTTTTTGGTAATTTTGTGTCTTTTTTTAGTAATTTTGTGTCTTTTTAAAATAATTGTGTGTCTTTTTTTAATAACTTTGTGTCTTTTTTCTGTCATTTTGTGTCTTTCTTGTAATTTGGTGTCTTTTTTTTGGTCATTTTGATACTGCCTCCAGCGGCCCCCAGGTAATTTGAGTTTGAGACCCCTGATCTAGAACATTATGATCGATACGAGTCATGTGATGCAGAAAAGATATATGTTTGTATAAACAGTCTGCTGGAAACAGTATATTAAACTGTTTAATAATTTATTAGTGTGCAGTAAAAACTGATTTTGGATTAACAGACACTTCAAGGAGTCGCTATTCAGTTTTCTGAGGTGAGTAACATAAGTTTTGTTTGCTAGCCAAAACTAACATCCCAGTTAATGCTCCAGTTAATGCTAACATGAATTAGCAGCGGCTTCTCTCAGTCAGGTGGAGGTGTAGAGAGGCTGTAGTCAGTGATCAGATCCCTCTCCTCCTCCACAGTCCAGATATGTTTTGCTCCCCGTATCGGAAACAAGATGGCGACGCAAGATGGCGATGAGTGTAACGCTGAACTCGATGCTTCCAACGGGCCACAAACCAACGGGTGACGTCATGGTGACTACGTCCATTATTTATATATAGTCTATGGTCTGGACAGAGCCGGCTAGCTGTCCATGCTAAGCTACGCTAACCCCGTCCTGACTGCAGCTCCATGTCTGACGCACAGACATGAAAGTGACATCAATCTGGTAAAGTCTGTCTCAGACAGAAAGCAAACAGGGAGCTTGAAGCTGCTGGGAGAGGAGAGCTGCAGCAGGCTGTGTTCACACCATCTGTCTCAGGTAGCACGTCACAGCGCCGTCTGATTGATGGCACCATGAAAGCAGAGTATGAAGAGCAGAGCGAGGCGAGGGATTTGACGGAGCGCTGACTTTAATATTTCACTTTCTGACATTTTCTCTCACTTAAATCCTTTTCTCGGTATTCTATCGTCGAGTCGTTCAGATAATAACCGGTAAAAAAGTGGCCATTACGGCCCCAGAGAGCCCGCCATAAAAATGCCTCCGCTAAAGCCCCAGAGGCTTCTCGCCACATAATGTGCCCGTGTGGGTTCCCGAGCCCGCCGACGTGCTGTTATTATCTCCCAGGAAGAAAATGTTCACATGTGGAATCAGAAAACACTCAGAGAGCTCAGACCTCCCCTGAAGGCTGCACTCACAGCTGGTAGTGGACGGGAAGCTGCACTCATACCTGGAACATACACACACACACACACACACATATATATATATATATATATATATACATATTTATATAGAGAGATATATATAGATATATAGATATTATAGGTACTGTATATATCTGCAGGATTGTTTTCTTTGGAGAGGAGAAGATGTTCAGACTAATAAAAAATATCAGAATGTACAATCTTTAAAAACTCACAGAAGCTCTCACTTTATTCTGAGAAATCTTATTTTACATATTATGTTTTTGTTGGGTCTCCATTCAATTGTTGTACACGTTTGAAGTGAATTTTAGAAAGTATATATTGAATTTATCTCGACATTTTCCATGGTTTTCTTCATAATGATTTTGGTTATTATCAAGAAAACCATGGAAAATGTCTGGATATCAGCTCTTAAATTAAACTCTTATCAGCCATTTTTGTTGTATTGAAGAAAACAAGGGTGGTCTAATGATTGTTTCGAGGGAAGCTGTTCAGGCTACTAAAAATATCACAATTACAGTCATAATAAATCTTTAAAAACTCACAGAAGCTCTCACTTTATTCTGAGAAATCTGATTTTACATATTATGTTTTTGTTGTGTTTCTATTCAATTGTTGCACAAGTTTGAAGTGAATTCCTGCAATAATTACACACACACACACACACACATATATATATATATAATATATATATATATATATATATATATATATAATATATATATATATATATATATATATATATACACACACACATTACCTTTATGTTAATATATTCCACAGGGGATGAAACGAATACATTAAACTGAGCATCAGTCTCTCTGATACTTCACAGCATCTGTGCAGCTTTGATGCATTTGAGTTTTTATGAATTAATTTGTCTCTTCTGATGTGCACATGATCTGTGCAGCAGGTTGGCTATAAGGATAATATCCTCCGTCATGGTACATGGATATATCCATATATATGTTAATGTAATACATGTTCTGTTGGATCATATTCTATATGATGAAAATATTACATGTGGAAACATTGGAATGTCTTTTAAATGGAGTGACAAGATAATGATGGGTGAGCAATTTATATGATCTCTTAATTAACCCTTCTATGATCATTCTATCACCAAACCCTGCTGGGGGAAAAGACTCTGTGACATGCAACAATAGTAATGTATAATAATCAGTAATGGTGAAGGGGATCAGGACATGACTGTATGATTGACATCAGTAAAAGAAGAATCTCTGTTGTTCATTTGTTTTCTCTGAACGGCACAAACAGCAGGTGAGTTTGAAGAAACATGTTTGTGACAAAACGACATTTAGAAACAGAAACTTTAAACACAAAAATTATTGTCACAGTTTGAACTTTTCGGCTCTTTTATAAAAAGTGACCAAAACGTGTGTTAAAATATTGACATTTGTGTCAGAATCTCTTTATTCTACATTTAAAATAAAGCTTTTGCACTAACCAGATCTTGTTAAAAACATTAAATTCTGCTCCTCAGAGACACTGTGAAGACATGATTGATTCTGCTGAGACCAACGGTCACATGACAAATATTCACTGAAAATCTGTTTACACAGAGCAGAGAGGAGAGGACAGGAGAGGCTGTTTACACAGAGCAGAGAGGAGAGGACAGGAGAAGCTGGAAACATGATAATACTTCAATATGTACAAAATGTGGAGAAAACTGGTTTCCCCAAATATTTGTAAAACTTGTGGGCACTTGGAAAAATGTTGTATATATACAGTAGATGTCGTTTTATTCCAAAACATCGTTTTCTACTTACGGATGTTTTTCTGTATTTTTCCTGTTAAATAAACAAATATATACTAAATATCTCAGAATCTAGAACCACAATGTCTGGGTGAAGTTTAAAAATTGGTTTCTACTTTATTTTTCCACCTCAGGCAGCCAATAATTCACCTGACATATTAAATTTTAAATCCCTGAACAAAAACATCAGGTATATTTTAATATTATTTCAGGAAATGAGGCATAAAAAGACAGGACCTTTCCTTGGTGTTCTCTGTTGTTATGTTTGAACTGTACATCCTGATCTACTGATACTGAGACAGACAAACACTATCGGACATGACTGAGTGCTTCTGGAGGGTCCTGCAGGTCTTCTGGACCTCAGGAGGATTCTTGGAAACAGCAGAATACTTTTTATGGAAACTAAGTGAGTGTGCGAGATATGTTTCTAATTATAAATAGTATAAAAACCAGGATTTTAGTGACAAGCCGCACACTGGTGCAGTGATAACGACACCCCGGTTACCAACATGAAAGCTTTGTTATTGTGTGTTCTGATGTCAGATAATGAGGCGAGCGCTGCAGTTACCTGTCGTCCTGCGGCGCCGGAGCCCTGCGACATGCTGCCCGGGCTGTTGGAGAACTTGTTCTTCTGGAGATCCATGAGGGCGTCCCGCTGGCGCTCGATGTCCGCCTTGTGGATGCTGTTCAAGGCCTCCAGGCTCTTGGCGGCCACCGAGTTGTGCCGGCGGTCCAGCGAGGACGACGTGAAGCCCCCGTTGGAGTTGTCGGGGAACCGCCGGGCCCCGCGGCCGCCGCCAGCCAGCGTGTGGTAATCCCGCGGGAACTCGGCATCTCCGGCAGAGATCATGGGACCCTTTCTCTTCTCTCGACCTGCAGACGGACGGAGGGGGATAGAAAGTGAAGGAGTGAGTAGTGAAAAACTTCCATAACACCTGATAAAATCATGAAATATTGGTGTTTAAGTTCATGTTTGTTAAAACCATAAGATTAAAGACTTATTTTTCAACTTTCCAGGTAGGAATTCATCCCAGAATTTGGGGTTTAAAATTAATTTGCACCGTGCATATCTCAATCAACTTCGTCAACATAGTCATCTTAATATCTTTGAAATGGAAAAAGTGGAGTATGCTTCCACAGCATTACAGCTCCTGAACTGGAAACCTTTCAACATGGACCTGATCTATAATGTGCACACACAAAACTACCTTGCATACTGCTTTTACCACGCTGAACTGTTTTTTCGTAGAGGAAGAATGTGCTGAGAAATGTGCACACCACATGGAGAGTTCAGACCAGTGAAGCAAATTAGACCTTGTGGTTAAATGGATTTGTCAACTGTTTCAACTCCATGAATCAAGAATAAACTTTTCTTTAATTATTATTACTTTTGGGGGGCTTTTCTGGCTTTATTTGATATTCCAGCTGAAAATTTGACAGGTTAGAGAGAAGAAGACGATCTAATTAGGCTTCTTGTTACTGCCAAACCTTCATTAGTTATCTAGGATGTGAGAAGTTTTAGGAGAGGAAAGATAACTTAATTAATAAAAGGAGGGTTTCTTTTTCCTGTTTTGAAGACTTTCCTGCTCATGTGAAAGTCTCAGTGAAGGAAATATTTTCACTGTTGAACTGAGAGAGAGGACGCCGTGCAGCAAAGGACTGAAGGGTCAGAAACAAACATGCAGACACAACCTCTGCTGGGTGAACTGCTGGGTAGCCCCGAAGCTCAACTTTAGAGCAAATAAATCATTTATGGTCCAAGAAAAACTCCAAAAAACTCCACCAACTAAAACCTCTTCTCCACACATGCTGGCTCGGTTTGACAGAGGGATTTGCATCTTCATTACAAAGGTGTGTGTGTGTGTGTGTGTGTGTGTGCGTGTGCATGTGTGTGTGTGTGTGTGTGTGTGTGTGTGTGTGTGTGTAACAGACTCGTGGTGAAAGGAGTGGCTGTAAAACACATTTCATTTCCTATAAACTCTCCACAATAAAAGCCTCCCGATTATCTGCAGCTTTTCTCGTCAGTGTGGCTGTTTGTGCTCCTCCTCTTCCTCATCGCAGTTTTCATAGACTTGTTTTATTGAAGAATAGCTGCTAACAAAGCTCAGATAATTCGCCCATAAACATGTTTCATTTCCTATAAACTCTTCACAATAAAAGTCTACAGCTCTTCATCTCACTTTGGCTGTTTGTGCTCCTCCTCTTCCACACCGCAGTTTTTATAAACTTTTATTGAAGAAAAGCTGCTTACAGTGCTCATCTAATTTTCTGATAAACATGATTAATTTCCTATAAACTCTTCACAATAAAAGCCTCCCTATTGTCTGCAGCTCTTCGTCTCACTGAGGTGGTTTGTGCTCCTCCTCTTCCTCACCGCAGTTTTCATGGTCTTGTTTTATTGTTAACGAAGCTCGGCTAATTCACTGATAAACATGTTTCTTTTCCTATCAACTCTTCATATTAAAAGTCTCCCAGAAAGCTGTTTTTTCAACAGCTGTTTTCACAAGTCAAGATTTAATCTGAAGCCCAGTTTAGATAAAACAATCACTGCAAAAACTCACTGAAATATATTAAATATTTATTTTTTAGTGATGCCACATAATATAACAGCATTAATCACATTTCAGTAAATAACCACCGACTAGAAATCAGTAGTTAACAGAAGATTTATATCATCATCATTATATGATGATGATATGATTATATTTATATCATTATATCATCATACTGGTGGCATAAAATGGTCTTAAATTGACAATAGTTATCATTTTTTGGCAATTATTTCTGGGACTACATTGTGATGGTACGGCACTGTAACGAAGGATAAACTGGGACTGTGTTGAAATTAGGCAAACAAAACCAAGAACTAAGAGCAGAATAATTAATTCATAAATCATGATTATCAATGAGGCAGAATCAAATTAAAATACAACCCTAGGTCCTAGGTTTTCACTTTTTTTATTAAGATGTGAATGAACACTCAAAATCTATTATTTTAAGCAAACCTTGTATTATCGGTCTGTATTTTGCGCATTTTAGGCTACAGTATGCTGAGAAAAATGCTGGTTTAAGCACAGAAATATTGTTATTACTTATTTAATTGTGGTATGAACTGCTCAAGTGTGTGTTTGTGTGGTCATATATTTGTCAAAATACAATTTATAACCTGTTTTATTCCTCTGACGCCCACATCACCAAGTCTCTGCAGTCACACCTAAATGTATGTGCTGCACAGTAAACAAACAAGTGCTGTGGTGCTTTAAATTGCTCATTACTCTGTAAGTAAGTGGGAGGGTTAGCGCTACTATCACAGCACACACACACACACACACACACACACACACTCCGCTCTGTGTAAACACTCAGTGGTTAATAGGTTGGACCTTGAGGGCTCAAAGTGAGCAGCAGTGAGAGTGTTAATGTGACGACTAACAATGCTTCCGTGCACTCAGCGTGTCCGCGAGCAGCCGCACGGTGCGGCAACTTCTGTAACAAGAAACACCCAGTATCTGTGTTCAGAAAACAGTGTTATTGTTACAAACACACACACACACACACACACACACACACACAGATATATATATGAGAACAAAACACAAGCACACCTCCAGCAATAAGCCCTCATGAAAACAGCTGCAACATCTGTCTACTCCAACAACTGTAACTGTCCTGGGATCCCCGAGGCGAGAAAAAAACACTGTTGCACAGCAGCAGCAGCTCCCTGCTCTGCTGCTGTATGACAGCAGACACGTTTCACAGTGCAGTCACAGACACCGGGGGGAGAGGGACAGAGAGGAGGGGACGTCCTGGTGTTTGGGGACAGGTTTTAGTGCCCTCTGGTGACCAGTGAGACGCAGAGCACGGCCGAGTCAATGCAGGTGATCAGCTGCTCTAACAGGGAGGGAATTTAAACTTCGATTCTAATATAAAAACAGTTCTTTATACCATGGAAAGAAGAAAAAAGGAAGGAAAAATTTCCTTTACACAAAAAAAATTGGATTTTTTCTTTTTATTAATCAACCTGCACACAGAGCTGAGAGACAGCCACAGGTTGATGAACAGCTGATTTTCCTCCCTGTGGTTACTTCTGTGCAGCCGTGAGTTTAAAATCTGACGATAGATCAGATTTTTTTGATAGCTTTGGTAGATTCAATAGGACTAAATACAGATATATATTAAGATACATGTAAATATGTGTATAGTTGTATGTACATCATTACTCTGATCTACCTTTTTTCTTTCTTTTCCAACTTCATTATTATTTTCTTAATGCTTTTATCTACTTATTTACCTTATTGTTTATTCAAATTTTACAAGTATTACTTATTCACTATAAAACATACATCTACAGGAATGCTACAAGTATGAAAAACATGATATGTAAACAAATGTACATTTCTATTAATTGCTTCAATAAAGTATGAACAAAAAAAAGGACTAAATGCATAAATCATTCAGGTCACGTCATTATAAAGATGTGATATTGAAAAATCAAAAGTATAGGTATTTTTTACAACCTTAACTTATCTTAAAGTTACTCTTTACACAATTTTAAACACATCTAGTTTGGTTTTTTCTTGTACAAGGTTATAAAAGTTATAGATGGGAAGAGGAAGAGGCCTTATTTTATATTTCTACCTGCTGTAAATAATATATAACTGTGTCAAACATACTGTAGGGCCAAAGGGTGCAAAACCGCCTTGGACCATTCTGAAAATAAGTCGAATTGTGGACTTTTTTTGTGCTTTGCATGGAAATGAGGTGCCTCCCTGCATAAAAAAAAGCATCAAAATAGGTTTTGTTTATCAAAAAATAATGACTTTCAATGAAAATTAGAAAAAATATGCAAATATGATGCCATCCAGTATCATAAAGCCTATAGCAAGAGCTGTATCTGTCAATATAATGGAAAAAACATATTTTTATCATTATTAAAATGTGTTTATTAGCTGACCCCCGGGCTTTTCACAGTTTGTAAAAGTTGCTGCTGATGTGTGTATATAGAGGTTATGATATTAACGAATAGTAAAAAAAATAATAATAATAAGTTTAAGACTCACTTAAATATCTTCTGCAGGTTTTCCAGATCATGCAACTTTAACTAAATTAGACTAAACGACTTCCGAACTCAGGAAACAGGAATGTCCTGCAGCATCAGTCCCCTGAACGCCTCCTCTCTGTCTTTATGGTCTCAACATGCAGGAAAAGTTCATTTAATTAAACATACTGTGTGCTTTAAGACACAGTTTGTAATATTCTAAATTTTGAAGCTCTAAAAAGCTAATTGATCACTGATCGATGACTAAACCAGAGAGTCGATGATGATGAGTGTACTCTCTCTATACATCGAGCTCTTCTTCTTTCTGTAGGTCGTTTTTTTAAAAGCAAACTATAAATTAGACGAGCTCTCTGCAGACAGAGTCTCTGTGCCGTATTGATCGCAGCTATAACGTCCTCTGATTTGCCTGCTGGGCAACAAAAGGAGCAGCGGAGCAAGAAGTGAGACTTCATTAGCTCCCAGCTCAGAACCCGTGAAACAGCAGAAATGTAAATGTATAGAAGGCAGCGTATGGCAAGAGCACAATCACTTTCTATTGTTACCACCAACATTAAACAATTACATTTTAACATAAAATGCATGCAGTGGTAACTAAGTAATTTTAAAGTACTGAGAATTTTTAGGTATTTTATAGAGGAATATTGTAGTTGTTGATGACTTAAGTTACTTTACAGATTCAAATTGTTAGCAAAAAATATAAATATATCAACTAATAAATGATGCATTATTAAAAGTTGAGCTACTCAGCAGCATATAAAGTCATTAAAATTAGCACCTTTACCAGCTGCAACATTACAATAATTAACACTATAATGCAACATTATAATACATATTATTGTGGAATGAGTCATTCTGCATAATAAGTAATAAGTGTTTACTTTTGGTACTTTATGTAGATTTTGATGGTAATAATTAACTTTCTCTAGCAGCTAAAACTGGGAAATATTTTGTATTTTTTGATGCATTCTGTTTTTTTAGTATCAGGGTGTTTACTTGTATTTACAGCTTATTTCTGTGGCTCACAAAATAGTTAAAGTGGTGCTTTTGCAAGATTCTGTGGCAGAGCTGTCTGTAAAACTAACTGATTAGTCCACAAAAGCTTAACAGTGTGAGTCGACTATGAACTTTTGTTAAAAACTGAGTTTTAAAAGTGCGGTGGAGCATTTTCCCATCAGAGCCACCGGACAGAACACACCTGATTAAAAAGAGTTTAATTTTCTTTCATTCCTGTGAGAAGAAGAGTGTCTCCTCCTCCGGGGGATTCAGCATAACAACAGAAATATTTGCGGCTGTAAAGTGTCTGAAGGAAAGTGTTTGAGTTGGTCACAGATGTAAATCTTCCAATAGGAGCTCAGCGGCGTGCCGAGTGTTTCCATGGCACAGAGAGAAAAAAAGACTGTTATAAAACAGAGACAGAGGAACATCGAGACAAGAGCCTGTCACTTTAATTTATGGGAAGCCTTGAGCAAAGCCTGCCATGAGGAGGAGGAGGAGCAGCAGGAGTAGTAGGAGGAGGAGGACAGAGGGAGGAGGAGGAGGAGGAAGAAAGAGGAGGAGGAGGAGGAGGACAGAGAGAGAGAGAGAGAGAGAGAGAGAGGAGGAGAAGGAGAGAGGAGGAGGAGGAGGAGAGAGGAGAGAGAGGAGGAGGAGGAAAAAGGGAGGAGGAGGAAGAGGAGGACAAGTAGGAGGAGGACAGAGAGAGAGAGAGGAGGAGAGAGAGAGATGGAGGAGAAGGAGGGAGGTGGAAGAGGAGGAAGGAGAGGAGGAGGAGGACAGAGGAAGAGAGAGGAGAAGGAGGACAGAGGAGGAGGAAGAGGAGGAGGAAGAGAGAGGAGGAGAAGGACAGAGGAGCAGGAAAAGGAGGAGGACAAGGAGGAGGAGGAGAGAGAGTGAGAGAGGAGGAGAGAGATAGAGGAGGAGGAGAAGAAGGAGAGAGGAGAGAGGAGGAGGAGGAGGAAAACAAGACGGAGGAGGAGGACAAGGAGGAGCAGCAGCAGTAGGAGGAACAGGAGGAGGAGAAGGAGGACGGGGACGAGGAGCAGGAGGAGGAGAGAGAGAAAAAAGGAGAGAGAGGAGAAGGAGGAAGAGGAGCAGGAGGACAAGGATGACAAGGAGGAGGAGGAGGAGGAGCAGCAGGAGAAGATAGGAGGAGGAGGAGGAGGAGGAGGAGGAGGGAGGAGAAGAAGGAGGAGGACAAGGATGACAAGGAGGGAGGAGGCAGAGGAGGATGAAGAGGAGGGGGAGCAGCAGCAGGAGGAGCAGCAGGAGAAGAGAGGAGGAAGAGAGAGGAGGAGGAGCAGCAGGAGCAGGAGGAGGACGGGGTCAAGGATGAGGAGGAGGAGAGAGAGAGAGGAGGAGAGAGGAGCAGCAGGAGGGGGAGGGAGAGGAAGAGCAGGAGGAGCAGGAGAAGGAGGAGGAAGGGAGAGAGCAGGAGGAGCAGAAGGAGTAGCAGGAGCAGGAGGAGGAGGAGCAAGAGGAGGAGCAGGAGTGTATTTGTGGCCCAATGAGCTGCTCCTCTTCTGTCTTTACTGTCTGTTAGAATCATGAATGTCTCGGTGCTGATGTGAGATCTTTGTCCTACTTTTCTCTGGATCCATTCAGAGCTTCGTCTCTAAATGTGTCATTTATATTCATAGAAACGGTCAGAATCACAGCTGGGAGCTGCCCAGTACCACCAGCGCTCATTTACTGCCTGATGACGTCTCGCTCTCTGGGATTTCACCAGTTATTACTTTATTTCTCCTTTTTGATTACATATTCTATTTCCTTCATTAAGACACATTTTGAATGTCAGCCTGACAGACGGCTTCAAATATTTATGATTTGTCTTGCTGGTTTGGATTTTCAGTTTTTGTTCAACATACCAAGGCAGGTTTTTACTTTAACGTCCTGTGACTTTTCTTAAGAACTACTTTTCAGGGAACTAAAAGTTTCCGTCAACCCACTGCTGTTTGCATCTCTGCCATGACTTAAAAAAGTGGCTGAATTAGTTAACGATGGTGCCATATGAAGCAAAAAATGGGCATCATTTTTAATGCAACTCTGCAACAGCATTAAGCATGGAGGAGATTAAAGTCATGCTGCTGTTGATCAAGATTCACTTCTCTTCAAATCTGGTCATTCTTTGTCCATTTGTCATGTGATTTCTCCTGTAACTTATTTGAAAGAAAATAAACTGTTTAGCAGCTGAAGTCACATTTGTTTTATTTTCATTTTTAATATTCTTATTATTTTGCTTTATTTTCATGGTGATTATTATTTTTTTCTATTTCATAGTTACTTGTTTTTAATTTAACTTGTGAATTTTAATATAGGTAGAGGCCTATAAGCCTTTTTTGTGTTTGTTGCTGCTACCTTGCACCTTCCTTTTGTTGTTATTTCTTTATCTTTATCTAGCAAAATAAGAAACTTCAAAAAGTGGCGGTTGATGCTGTCCTGTACATCTTCGCTGCAAATACTCAACCAATTAGACATGCTCAGTCTCATCGCTAAACTTCTTGAACTTTTATAATAGTACTAAAATAACATCCCAGGAACTGAATAGAGGTTGCTCCCTGCTGTCGAAACGTAACAAGTTCCTCAAAAGGTTCCTCAAAAGGTTCCTGGTTTTACTTAACAAATCAAGTGAAGAGTAGGGTCATTTTCTCATAGACTTCTTTTTGCAGCCAGTGGAGTCGCCCCCTGCTGGACATTAATGAAAATGCAGGTTTAGGTTTTAACTTCCTCATTTTCAGACCTGGATGCTGCTGATTGGAACTGATTAAAGACCTTCCATCATACAAGAGCAATAAATCTTAATTAATTCATAGAGAGCACAAAAAACCCATCGTCTCTAGTTTATGTATTCTAATTTATTAAGATGCACCTGTACATTAATTCCTGGAAGGAAATGACCTGTGGCTTGAATATAAATATGTTGTTTCTTGTTATATAACCTTTTCATCACAGATTTAACTAGTTGACTTTTGCTCTGAAGCTCACTTTTCAAAATAATAGCTGACATTTTCACCTCAGTGTTAGTTTTACTCACACATTTTATGCATCCAGGCCTGTAATGTCTGGTCTAATTCATTGTGTGTGTAGAACTGGAGGCACATAGTGAACACACAGAGCCTCCACCAGCACATTGTACTAAAACCCTGACATTACTCATCCATGTGTGAGAGCAGCGACAGCCACTGTGCTCTGTTTTGTCTTAACTGTACCATGTCATTACTGCTGCTGGTGCTGGTTAATGGGCTGCACCTCCTCGCAGCTCGCTCCTGGCACCTCCTCTGTTATTATGGCTCTGCTAACAGCTAACAGTGCCACCGGCCGCCTGATGAATCGCCCTTTAATTGTCTTGCTTTTGCTCACATTGTTGAATATTTAGCCGAGATGTTGTCGCCATCGGGGGGATGTAATATTTCAGCTGCATGTTGGCACTTTAATACATTAATACTGCAGCACAAACATGTATGGAAGCCCAAAAGGATCAATATTAATATTATTAACTATGATCAGACTCTAATTCTGACTTCATCAAACCAAAACCTGCATAAAAATCCTCATTTTTTACCCAAACTTCATATATAAAATCAATTTCAGCTTCTAATATTGCAATGCAGAACAGAGGTATGTTTGGGAGGTTTGGAAGGAGGAGAGAGAGAGGAGGAGGAGGAGGAGGAGGAAGAGGAGGAGAAGGAGGATAATGGAGAGGAGGAAGAGGAGGAGACGAGGACGAGAAGGAGAGAGAGGAGGAGGAGGAGAGAGAGGAGGACAGGGACGAGGAGAGACAGGACTAGGAGGAGAGAGAGAGGAGGAGGAGGAGGAGGAGGAAGAGGAGGAGAAGGAGGATAACGGAGAGGAGGAAGAGGAAGAGGAGGAGACGAGGACGAGAAGGAGAGAGAGGAGGAGGAGGAGAGAGGAGGAGGAGGACAAGGAGGAGGATGAGGAAGAGAAGGAGAGAGAGGGGGAGGAGGAGAGAGAGGAGGACGGGGACGAGGAGAGACAGGACTAGGAGGAGAGAGAGGAGGAGGACGAGGAGGACGACAATGACGAGGACGAGGTGGAGAGAGAGGAGGAGGAGGAACAGGAGGAGAAAGAGGAGCAGGAGGAGGAGGAGGTGGTGAGGAGGAGGATGAGAAGAGAAAGGAGGAGGAGGAACAGGAGGAGGAGGAGTTGGTGAGGACGAGGAGGAGGACAAGGAGGAGGAGCAGGAGGTGAGGAGGACGTATTGCTAATTTTGACTTTATCAAACCAAAACCTGCACAAAAATTTTAACCCAAATTTAATATATAAAATCAATTTCAGATTCTAATATTGTAACACAGAATAAAACACACAAACACACACACACACACACACACACAAACACACACCATTAAAGGGTGCCACAGTGGCCTCTCCACATGATTCATTATTCTGTGTTCATTATAGTTGAGGGGAGACTAAAAACCAAGTGAGTGATTGTCATTGTGCCACTGATACCATATTTCAGCTGTCTGGGACACATTCCAAAAGGCTGCTCAAGGCCACGTCCAAACATTTCTCATTACCAGGCTGTAAGTGTGTGTGTGTGTGTGTGTGTGTGTGTGTGTGTTGTTAGTACAACCTTGGCCACTCCTGGCTGGTCTGACAGAGGCAGTTTGTTAGTTTTATGGTTTCATCGGGCTGAGGTCTAATAATTTGTGCTCGTCTGTGCTTCACTCAAATTTACTTCAAATTATTTTCCTCCGGAGTGTTTGAGCTGTGGTTTGTTGTTGTGAGCCTGCAGCAGCAGAGAACACCTGCTGATGACTCTATATACAGGATATATATATAGATATACAGGGTGCATACATGGCACTGCAGCGTATACATCTGGCTATTTAATGCACTTTGTGACAGCAGGTTGTTAACATGCATCCATTGCACGGCTGCAGAGACAAATTGGTGTAACTCACATATTTTATAATTTTTAGCAGTAACACTGTGATGTGTTCATGTGCAGCATGGACATGTTAAATCAGCAAAATACAAAATATATATTACCTACTAAATGATGATATTTTGTTATGGATTAAGCTTCCTGCCAGTATATAAAGTATTCCTAAAACTCCACCTTTACCAGCTGCAACTAAACACTAATGCATCAATAGTTGTTTAATAATATACAGTAATATATAGTAATATACATTAAGATAAGATAAGATAAGATAAGATGAGATAAGATAAGATAAGATAAGATATTCAGCTGTATTCTACCAAAGCGGCTGCAGAAGCATTTGGGTCCATTCATTTAAATACAAAATAAGAAAGCTTCTCACTTGATTTATTACCTCAGGATTTTTTTTAGGACAACACTATGGTCTCAATCACTAGTAAAAATTCATCTTCAAGACAATTTTATGTTAATAGTGTAAAGAATGGCCCCATTTAGAAGAAAATAGAAGATAAAGAATCGTATGATTTGGGGCGTGGCTAGCTTTGATTGACAGGTCACTGACAAGGCGAACCGTCATCAGGAGAGAAGTAGAACAATGCGTATCCACGGCAACGTGTCAATAAAGTTATATATAACGTTATATAGATATAAAAACGGACGTTTAGCGGTTTGGTCTCGTAACTTTGACCCTTTCACTGTATTTTCACTTAATGACAGTTTATTTGAACGTTTTGTTCATTAAAATGTCTTGTTCAGCGTTTGGTTGGACTAACAGACACTCCAAGGAGTCGCTGCTCAGTTTTCTGAGGTCAGTAACGTACATTTAGCTTTTGTTTTTTTAGCCAAAACATAAAATCCAGTTAATGCTCTAGTTGATGCTAACACAAGTCAGTCAGGTTGAGGTGTAGAGAGGCGTGTATAGTTCTCTGCTCTTCTTCTAATTCAGAAACATTTTCAGTTCTGATATGTTCTGCAGTTCTGTGGTTTTGTTGCCTCATTCTAACTGTTTTACAGCGTCAACACTGTGTTTAAAACAGCCATCATCACACTGGGTACAACGGCATCATCACATGTCACATTTTGCAGACTATCATATGAATTGTGGGCAAAAGTTTCTCAGGAACTCATACAAACTGTTCATGAGAACACACTGCCAAAACATTTCATGCTACAACTCTTCTGCTGCTTGTTACAAGAGGAAAACTTGCAGTTTCAATGGATAATTCAGTGTTTCCTGTGAATAAACTACAGGCTGGATCGGTCTGCCACAGTTTCATAATGAACAGAAATATTTTTACAGTTGTTAGGAGGAAACACAGACAGAGAGGAGAGCTGAGAGACAGCAGCATTACAGTTGTGAGTGTGGAAACACCTGATAGTGAGTCTTTAAGATCTGCAGTACGGGTACTTAAATGTTTAAGTGTTTCCAGTGGCTCACACATTAGTCATTAGCTTGTTAGCTGCAGTTGTTCACTAACAATCCCTGCAGGATCACCACAGCACCAAACTCCTGGAACAACATATCCTGCAGAAAAAGTAAACTTAGTCCTTATAACTACATATTTCGGTCACAATAGGAAGAAAAACAATGTAAAGATGCTCATCAGAAATATTTGTTAAGGTTGATACAATACTAGAAGAAAAACTTTCATATGTTGATTTCAAAACTTCAGTATTGATCAGGATTTTTGTCACATAACTGCAGTATTGTTTGCTCCTATATACAGTCATGGAACAAATTATTAGACCAGCTTTTTTCTTCAATTTCACGTTAATTTTAATGGCTGGTACAACTAAAGGTACATTTGTTTGGACAAATATAATGATAACAACAAAAAATAGCTGATAAGAGTTTAATTTATGAGCTGATATCTAGACATTTTCAATGGTTTTCTTGATAATGATTTTAGTTATTATCAAGAATGTTTCCATGACTGTAGATGTAAAAATGAGTAAAAAACACACAAAATGACAAAAAAATTGAACTAAAAAAAGGACATAAAATGATCAAAATAGACACAAATTGACAAAAAATAGATGCAAAAATGACCAAAAACGACACAAAATGACAAAAAATTGAACTAAAAAACATGAAATTATCAAAATAGACACAAAATGATAAAAAATAGATGCAAAAATGACCAAAACAGGACACAAAATCGAAATAGACACAAATTGACCAAAAATAGATGTAAAAATGATGAAGAAAGACACAAAATTACCAAAAATACAGTCATGGAAAAAATTATTAAACCATTGATTTCTTCAACTTCATTGATTTTCTTCAACTTCTTGTAATTTCTTTAACTGTATCAATGTGAAAGTCCCCCCTCTGTCCTCCTCTGACCACTTCTTCTCTTACATCTTTCTCTGTCTCCTTTCCCACTGACTCGCTCATTTATTCATGTATTCATATTTTTGTCATAATCTCAATCATATTCCAGGTTCCAGTGAGTCCCTCTCTCCATCTGAAACCCTCCACTCATCAGAGACGTTAATTACGGAGGGAAGGCTCTGTGGCAGGAATGAGTGAAAGAAAGAGAAAAAAAAAACGGTGCTCCTCCATCCACAAATTATAATATCCAGCTCTCCAGGGCACTCGAAAATTAAAATAAAACCCAAACAAGATCTGAACGCGAACGGCGAGCGGGCTATATTTGGAACAAGAGCTGCCTTCGCTGAATACTAAATTTC
The DNA here is from genome assembly GCF_030273125.1 of Centropristis striata. Classification (NCBI taxonomy): domain Eukaryota; kingdom Metazoa; phylum Chordata; class Actinopteri; order Perciformes; family Serranidae; genus Centropristis; species Centropristis striata. The sequence continues at coordinate 25,634,110 of NC_081537.1, read as the reverse complement.
TCCAAACTGTTGCCGGCAGGGAGCTGTGGATCCAGGATCACAGTGAACCAGTTGTTACGCTTTAAAAGACCTATAATCACTGACTGAGCCTCCCTTTAGGTAACATGTGCATCAGCCTCCTCGTTACTATTCTCAGACGAAGCGCTTCGTTGTTACCGCTAGTATAGAGATGTAGTATTCCTGCCGGGTGAACCGCGTCGGGATGCAGAAGCCTCCGCCGCTTTCTTTGACCTCCAGTTCAAATTTCACTTCTGAGAGTGCTTCATAATTCATTTACAGCCGGAAGATTGATAAAAAAGTTATGGGTAGTCTGAAAATACCAGAGTGACTTTCTAAAATATCTCCTTCGATATGAGAGCGCCCGAGTTAGCCGCGTGCATCGCCCTCGTCCCGCCTCGCCGACCTGCAGCCTGCAGCAGCCGCCGCCGTGCAAACAGGCCTGAAGGACACCCGACCTGTACACGGTGTCTGTGTAAAGCCTCAGGCAACATCTCACTGATCCTGTGATAACACTCACAGCGAGGGGAGGAGAGACAGGGAGAGGTTTGGGAGAGGGCAGAGCAACTTTAAACTTTAACTACAAGATATTTTAACCCTTTTAAAGATTTCCAATAGCGAACAAATACACTGTGGGGCTTCAAATATCAATTCTACCCTCTGATTGGGTTTGAAACATTTGTTTTTTCTTTAAAATATCCACAAAAAAACAGCATTTATCTTAGAAAGAAACTGTAAAAACAGGCATTATCGTCAGAGTTTGAACTTTCTGACAGTCCTTGAACGGATTACGGTTACGTAAGTTTCCGTTATAAAAAGTGACCAAAACTTTTGTTAAAATGTTGATATTTGTGTCGTAATGTCTTTATTCTTCATGTGGCATTTGAAATAAAGCGTTTGCACTAACCAGATCCTGTTAAAACATTAAATTCTGCTCCTCAGAGACACTGTGAAGACATGATTGATTCTGCAGCGAGCAACGGTCACATGACAAATATTCACTGAGATCTGTTTACACAGAGCAGAGAGGAGAGGACAGGAGAAGCTGGAAACATGACACTATATACTTCAATATGTACAATATGTGGAGAAAGCTGGTTTTGGTCATATTACATAAATTTTTTGGTCATTTTGTGTCTTTTTTCATATTTTCTACAGCCTTTTTTATGTTTTGTATCCTTTGGTCTTTTTTTGATATTTTTAGATCTTTTTTGTTATTTGTGTCCTATTTTGGTCTTTAATTTGTGTGTTTTTTGTCATTTTATGTATTTTTTGGTCATTTTGGTCTTGTTTGATATTTTTACATCTGTTTAGTTATTTTGTGACCTTTTTGGTATATTTGTGTCTTTTTCTTTTTACATTTGTGCACTTGGTAGTGTGGTAAGCGTTTATATATAAATTCCATTTTATTCTAATTTTTAAAAAAAACATCATCAGAGAAACTCAACTTTTTCATTCTGTGTTATTCTGCACAAAGACATGTTTGACTTGTTCTTCTAGTCATGATTGTGCTGACTCAATAGAGCTGCAGGACTTAGAGATTTATAGAGATTTGATATAAGGACACAGTGCACCTCCCTCTCTCCTCACTCTGTCTAGGAGCAGTGAGTCGTGGCTTGAGTTGGTGTTCTTTAAGTACAGCCACACCCAGAGAGACAGACCAGTTATCCTCAAGATAAACATCACTGCACCATGGAAACTTAATGTCCTCTGCTGGGAAAGCCTGCCCAGCTCCTCCTCCCCCTCTCCTCCCCCTCTTCCTCCTCCCTCTACTCCCTTTACTACCCACAGAGCAGAATGTGTAAAACAACCATAGGTCTCACCATGTCACATCACATGAAGTTCAATAGAGCGCTAATTATTGCCAAAGCGTTCAGCTTGGCCGCGGTTAAACCCTCCGCCTGCAGCCAACACACATATATATATTTATATATTTATATATTTACACCCTGTGCATGAATCATGAGGCAGAGAGATGACAGGATGTGTGAAAGCACGCCTGGATCTTCTTATCACATCGATGACTCAATGGCGGCTCACACATGCACTCCAAGAGTAAAATAACCTTCATCACAAGCAGCGAGGTTTGATACCGTTCCCCTCCTTCACTCGTCAGATAAGTGAACCCGAGAGCAGAGAGCCTCCTCTCTCCCAGCGCTGTGATCTCTGGGAGCCAACAACAACACAGTAGAAAGGAGGGAAAGCTGTTAGCAGGGAGGTGTATATACTATATTTCTTGTTAAATTTAGTTCAAACCCTGATCGTCTTTAGCTACACAAGGACGTGAAGAAAGAGCCGTATACGAGCACGCTCACATCTCATCAGTAAACAGGACGTACAGCACATCTCCAGGGTGAAGCTGAGAGGCTTTAAAGGGGAAAACACACACAAACTTCTGAGCTTGTTCGCAACAAACACAAAGTTCGGCTGAGGCTGTTAGTTATTAAGTGTTGGATGTGTGATATTATCAAAGTAGAGGATCTCACACAGACTGTAACAGAAGTGCCAAGAGACACTGATGTCGTTTTAAAGCCTCGATTGATGCATTTTAACCGTCACCATCTCAGCTGTTTGGAGCCAGAAGTGATTATATCTGGACAGGAAGGTGGATTTGACATGAACACATGCACACCATGCATGCACAACTGCTTTATATACCAACAAACTGCACCTGGAAACATTTAAGTCAATGCAAAATTACCACAAACTGCAGTTCCCCAACTGGCCACTAGAGGCTGGCTCCAAAAGCAAGTCAATCCCCATAGACCCCTATGTTAAAATGTCCAACTTTACAGCAAAAATAAACATGTTTACAGCCGGACACCTTCTCATTCAATGGTTATTTTCTACATTGTAGATAATAGGTAGGTAATATTAAGGACATCAAAAATATGAAAGAACACGTGGAATAACGTAGTGACAAGATGAGTCCAACTGTTGACTATTACTGTTTATATTCAGTCTGAGCATGAATCAAATGTCCAAAAACTATCTGTTCTTGGTCGCTAATTTCCCCGTTTATGACAATAAACAATATATAAAGTACATTTTTATACAAGTTCCCTGTTTAAATTATATTAAAGCTTAAAGTTCTGCATAATTAAGGGCATGGCTGCTTTGATGGACAGGTGAGAGTCCATACAGGTGGCATGTTTCAGCACCCAGGCTTAATTCGGCTGCCTCAGCTTACCCAAAGTTTATCCTCTTTGCCCATTTTTAATTAGCCGGGAGTTAGCCAGCTGCAGACAGTGAGTACAGGCCTGTTATTGGCCACATATTTCATGCATTTCAAGCATTTTTTGCAAGTACACGTTGCTCCACTCTGAGCTGAACTACACTCCACAATGACTGTGATCAGTTTAAAGAAATCCAAACAAACTGAAGCATTTTCTCCGACAGCAGAGCGATCACTGGTGCAGCCAGATCTGATTGTCTGTGCAGGAGGAGGCGGTTCCAGGTGCAGCTTCATCCTGGCTCTGAAGAAACCTCTGGGTGACGTTTAATACAGTCTGTGGCACCACTACACCAATACACACTGTCTGTTTTACTCTAAATGGGACCAAATGCAGCCTGATTCCATCAGGAGTGTGGCCTTTTGTCTCAGAGGGAACAGAGAGTTATTTGGTAATTCAATCTGGACTAAAACTGATGTAACATCAATCTTAAACTTCAGTTTATGACTCGTCTCATATCAAGTCAAACATAGTTCAGCACATATGTGTCTCAGTGAGTTGTAGCCTGTAAAGTTTTAGTAATTAGTGCAACATCCAAGAACTGCAGCTCCAAAAATAGCTTTCGTATCGAGTTAATTCATCAGGGCTCCTAGCTGGTAACAAGCCTGAGAGACGTCAACACACACACACACACACACACACACACACACACACACACACACACAACACACACACACACACATACATACAATCACACACACACAAGCAATAACACACGCACAAACATACACACACAAACGCGCACATACAAACACACAAAAACACAAACACACACATACAAACACACAGACTAACACACATACACAGATGCACACTCACACACACACAATCACAAACACGCACACATACGCACTCACACAGACACACACACACACAAACTCGCATGCACACACACACATACAATCACACACACACACACACACACACAATCACAAACACACACACATATGCACTCACACACAAACGCGCGCACACACACACACACACACACATACAATCACACACACAAACTAACACACATACATAGATGCACACTCACACACACACACACACACTCTTTACTTTACTAGAGCTTTACTCTACATCTGTGGCGGTAAATATCTGGTTTATTTACACAGCCGTCATACAAGACAGAGGCTCACATCCTTTATATATGGACAGTCTCAGCAGGAAATAGAGAGCTTGTAGAGAAAGTTTTCTCTGTGTGTGTGTGTGTGTGTGTGTGTGTGTGTGTGAGTGAGTGTCCTCTTAAATGCTGAGGACTGTTGAAACGAGGAGTGAGGGTTTTAATAAAGCCAGGTACATTTTTAGCACAAATAATCCCACGTGATGCCTCCGTGTGACATTTATCCAGCGCGCTGCTGTTACGCGGTCAGTACACACTGACATTTATCACTGTATCAACATTCGCCTGCAGCTACTCCACCACACTTTTCTTTTTGGGTGTCGTCTGTGAGAATCGGTGCCAGCCGGGGGTCACTCGCTCGCACCGGGAACAAACCCAACGCTGCACATTTCTCCTCTCATCACTAAAAGGAGCAGATCTGATGATTTGATGATCCATCTTCAAAGAGAATAATAATTTGGGACATGGCGCCGTGATGAGAAGCGGGGACATCTGAGACCCAATCCTCTTTCGCTTTACTCTGATCCTCTCACTTTCTTGTACTGGATCTATACTGCATGCTCAGTGAATCTAAAAAAACTTCATATCAGCTCATCCTGGTCTCAGAGACACTCAGAGCATCAATATACCAACACTCAGGATGCGGAGCGTCCCCGGTGCCATTAAAGCGGGATGAGAGGCTGCAGGATGAGGACGTTAGATGAGAGAGGTGGAGGTGGAGGTGGAGGTGGGGGGTGCAGGTATGCAGCTGAGGTGATCAAGCAGCCTCCTTCCATCACAGATGTATGATTGAATTGATCCCCTGCAGGCCGGACGGCTCACACACACACACACACACACACACAGACACACACCTCGTTTCACAGTTAACACCACTGAATTGCTGCACCGACCGCACCACCCTCTCCACACCTCTCCAGCAGGACCTGGGCCGAGGCCAGGCATCAATTCCAGCTCCGGAGAGGAAGTCCGGGTAATTAGAAAGTGATATTTTTGGCTTGTCTGAGCACAGGACACGTCCTGAAGGTGAGTAATTGGTATCATTGAGTGAACAGAGGGACGGGATGAGTCAGGGATCGAGGTCTATTAGTGGCCACTAATCAGAGTCTCACACTGGGCTCCGGGCGCAGCCAGCTGGAGGACGGCTGTGTGCTGCGTCACAGAGCCCAGCAAACACCACAGCACACAACACGGCAAATATTTATGCAGAAAGTTTTACTGCAGGCAATTAAAATGCAGCCGTGCAAAGAATATTTACTCAAGAACTGGGTTCAGAGTACCTCAAACTTGTAGTCAAGTATTTTCTTTTTCTTATACTTTATATTTCTAGACAGCAAGAGGCAAATATTGTAAATTTCACATCTAGATAATAACTTTAGTTCTCATCAGTTACTACATTTTACTCTTTTGTGTAACGTGGCTTCTTTCTCATCTGCTATATCGCTACATGAGACTTTCCCTCTGTGAGGCCATAAAGTTATTTTCTTTCATTTTGATCAAGTTATATTTGTGGGGATTGACGGACTTCATGGTGCATTCAGGTGTATATACAGAAGGACACATATTTAATAGTAATACAGAATGCCTCAGAGCCTGACTGCAATATATTCCATTATATTAACTTATTTAACATGCTGAAAGATATTTTCTCCAATGTGCAATATCTGTAAAATGCAAAGCACTTTCAGGAAAACAAAAAAACACAAAAAATATATATTAATAATAAATGCCAAATAGCAGAAATGTATGTATACATTGTGTATATAATGTATGTATATGTCTTATTTTGTATATTCTTTATTCTGTTTTATATATCTATATATCTGTATATTGAGCTGCTGTAAAAACTAAAAACTAAATTTCCCCACTGTGGGATAAATGAAGTCTGATCTTATCTCTTGTCTTATCTCTATATAGTTTGCACTTTTTAGATTAAAGGCTTAATAAAGACATTTCCACCATAAATAGAAAAGACAAAATATGTGAAGAGAGTTCCAGCACTTATTTTTTCCTCCACATCAACCACTGAATAACAATCAATATCATCAACATATTCAGACTTTTTCCCAGGTGGGAAATTTTGCAAGCTACCTCAGCTCCATATAAACCAGCTGCAATATTAAATGTACATTAATGCATAAGTTATATTAGTCCAGTAATATATATATATATATATATATATATATATGAAATGGTCCGATTTGCATAATAGACCCATTTATTTTTGCTTTTTTAAGAATAATTTGATGCAAATACTTGTACCTTTACAAAACGCAGGACTTTTACTTGTAACAGAGTATTTCTCTATTTCGCTGTGGTATTGATACTTTTACTAAAGCAACATTACAACTACTTTACCAAAATCACAGCTCCAAATGAACCTGTAATTCTCACTCTGCATGTTTGTTCTTACACTCTGTAACTTTGGTGGACAAACTGCCGCAAGAAGAAGCCACACAACACCAGCTTCATCATGGATTTCGGTTAAACTGGATCATATTTTATGGAGAAAATGTTGTCTGGCTTTCTCTCTGATGTCCACTAACTGCTCTGCCTTTATGCTCAGTAATTTATGGAGTCTCCCGATGGACAGAAAGGTTTGCTTGTCACTAAAGTAAAGTTGCTAACTATAGCTGTGGTCAGTTAGTTAGCTGGGCACCAGGGCAGTGTTGGTGTTTACACCATTAACACAGGAGCTTTGGACCGCTGGGAGGATAAAGAGGATAGGAGGACAGGCCATCAAAGAAAACAAACTGTTTCCATGATTAAAGTTACAGATTCTCTGGGTTTGAGAATTGTTGTAAACATTTGCGATAAAGTGATAGTGAGAATGCAACTCAACACAATATAAACAGCATTTTATTGCAGAAATGTTGCATATAATCCCTTTACATAAAAAGTCTACTTTAATTACTGTCAGAATGGCAGCAACAGTGAAGCGGGGAGCTTCAAGTTTTTCTTGCACACAAACATTTTATCTGTCTGGCTGTCACTCTTGTCAAATTGTGGGAACCTCATTTTTTAAAAAGGAAACTCTCCCGTATTAATATATGCAACACAAAACCTCAGAGCTGCAACTAGGGCAACTCCGAGTCTTTGAAATGTGACGAGCATGATTCATTTATAAAATAAATACTGGGACAGAACATCAGCATCTCTGCACGTATAAATATCAATGACGGAGCCAAATTACTGCTGTAACAAAGATGAAATAAAATATAACAATTGCTCTCAGTATTTAGGGTAGAGAGGGAAAAGTCCCACTGGGGCTCTTTCCAGACACAACATGACGAGTCAGCTCTACAGTCTTTCTGCAGGAGGTAAAGCCTTTATCTATCCACAGAGAGAAGAATAAACAAGATTAATGACAATGACACTATCTACTAATGTAACCTGGTATGTATATGAACTTATTTATGTCACGCCAGCTTCATAAACACTGCAGATGCATGCTACAGATTTAATTAAAGAAGTCTGAACCGCCCACATGATATCCAGAACAAAGTGCAGCACAGACTACAGATGGTGTTTGTTTGAGGAAAGGAAAATGTAAAACACACCATGTGTCCAAACAGAATAAAGATCAATTAGAGGAGAGATAATCAGGTGCAGCGGCGCCGCGCCTCAGCTGCTGAGAGAGCTAATTGTGAAATGTTGTTGTAAAATAGTAGAATTCGGTGGAATGAAATTGGGTTGAGGCTCGATGTCTGAGATAACAGATTTAGCAGCAGTGTGGGCTGCAGAGGGAATTCTCCTTCCACTGTATCAGAGGCACCACAAACAGCACAGAAAGCAGAGCTGCAGCTCTTTATTATCTCAGACTCGTCTCAGAGTCGGCCAGCGGTCGGTTTCAGAGAGTCTGAGCCACGTGACCAAGACACAAACGCTGGGATCACAGCTTCAGCAGCCGATGCAACATTCGGGTGATTCTTATGAACATGGTACAGCTCATAGCAAAAATCCAAGAGCCTTGAATACATATTTTCTTTGACCCTTTATAACATATACAATCTAAAGTCACTGTTTAATATGAATTCATCATCTATTTTAAAAATTTGAAGGTCTTTTCTGATTATTTTTAGAGACACTGAGCAACAAAATTCATCACCGTAACGCATTTTTAAATGAAAAAAAAAAAACACAGAAAGGTTTTTTTTTTTCTTTGGCAAGCAAATATGCTCAAGGGTAACTGGTATCACCCAAATGTATTTGATTAAAATACATACATATTTTAATGCAAACAGTTCTATCATTAGCGTAACATTTCACCATTTTTCTCATCAATTTTCATTCAGATTTTGTTCTTTATAAAAGACATTATAAAAAACATTATGTTTGATTATATTCTGTTTATTATACATTTTAAAACAAATGTATATTTATATTTATAAAGGTAATTAAATATTTATTGTATATAAGTGTGGGGAAACCATGACATTTTTATCTGGACGCATTACGGTAATGAATTTGTGAATCAAAAATATGTTTAAAAATCTAGAAAATATTATTTTAACACAAAACAATTAATTGTGCCTCATTATGGCTATTTTGTTCATTCATATAAAAGTGAAATACATTTAGTTTAATAAAGTATGTCCTTATAATCTTCACAGACATAACTTAGACTGGCTTCATGAGAATCACCCATTCAGACACATATACAGCCTCTTATTATTACACATCAAACCTTTTAAATCCAAAGGACTGGTTGTCATGGTGAAAAACAGTAAGATAACAGACTCAACATAATCCCAAACTGGACCAAGGTTCGACTTAAAGGGGGAAATGCAAATATTTGATTTGTTAAAGTCTGTTTAAGGTACTAGGGGGTGTAACTGTACGTTCATGGAAAAAAATATTAGACCATCATTGTTTTCTCCTTGCTTTCTTGTTCATCTAATGCCTGGTACAATTAAAGGTACCTTTTTATGGACAAATATAATGATAACAATAAAAAATAGCTGATAAGAGTTTAATTTAAAAGCTGTTATCTAGCCGTTTTTCCATGGTTTTCTTGATAATGATTTTAGTTACCAAGGAAAATGTCTAGATATCAGCTCTTAAATGAAACTCTTATCAGCTATTTTTGTTGTTATCATTATATTTGTCCATAAAAATGTACCTTTAGTTGTACCAGGCATTAAAATGAACAAGAAATTGAAGAAAGAGGGTGGTCTAATCATTTAATGTTTGTTTTTTTAAAGTCTAAATTAGCCTACCAGCAATACTAATAGGTCAAAATGAGCATTTATTTATATGATATTGTCAGGAAGCAGCGAGAACCCAAGTGGAAATGAAAGGCTGGACAGAAACATACTAGACTTGAAGTCGGCAAAATTTTGAGGTTAAGAAGCCATGTATAAGCTGCACATTTTTCCAATTGAAGAACACAAATTACTTTGGGTCTACCAATGTTAAATAGAAATTTAAAGGGAGCCACTGTATGACCTAAAGAGCCACAGCTGCCTGCCCCAGTAATAGAGGCTGTAACTGTGCGTACATTCATCCAAAACGGTTCAGAACAAGACGTTCAGTATGAGGTTGAGGTTAAACTTTATTGTCCCCAAAGGGAAATTTGGTTCGGGCACGGTGCATTGTTGCTTCATAAAAACATCACATCACACAAGACGAAAGAGCAACATTACATTATATTAACAAGAACCTTGGAAGCATTAAGATGGTAGTAATACACATAAGGAAAAGGACGTTACTGACAGCATGGTGCTTTTTTCACATTGTTATGTTAAATAAAGTGCATATGCTAAATTGCTAGAATGTTTATTGCACTTTGCTCTACTGCACAAACATTGCACGGCTTAGATTTTCTCGCTTTATTACTCCCTGTGATCCAAACATTTACTGTCAGAACAGGCGACAGAACGTCTAACACTCACACCTGCAGAACAGACAACCGAGAGTGAGAGTTTGATCCAGCAAGTTCTGGTGATGCACCAGCTGCTGCTGACATGGTCTCACCTCAACAGTCGACATCTTTGCTGGGTAAATGAAGGAGCGAGACCACCAAACACTTTCAAACTTGGAAATGGAAGGCAAGGAAGCTGCCAAGGTTGCAGTAGAAATGGTGAAGCTACAGATACAGATGAGGTTTTTTTTCCACATTACGTTCCAATAAACTGCAGCTGGATAGAAGCCAGTCGTGGGTTCATTCAACAGTCTGAATTACTGTTGTTACACTCTGATGTCTGCAGCTGATTACCACGTCTGAGCTTCAGGTAAAGCAAAATGTCCTTACCGTAGAAAAAAATCTACTCCTTGTGTGTCTTGCAACCAAAATATTACAGTTAATGTAAATGGTTGAAAACACACACAGCACCCCCAAAATCAAGTTCACTGCATTCTGAATGTACACAGCTCCATAAATATGCATTGCTTCGTCTCTATCAACTCTATAAGGTCATTATGATGTTGACCTGTCAATCACAGGGAAGCCCCGCCCTAAAGCACACCCTGCTTCATCATCTATTTTAATCTAAATGGGACCATAATTTACAAAATCAACATCATGCTTTATTAGAGAAGACTTGAAACTAACGATTGAGACCATAAACTCATTATGAGAATGCTTACTGACGTATTATAATATACATTTTCTCATAGACTTCTATACAATGACTTCTTTCTGCAGCCAGTGGAGTCGCCCCCTGCTGGACATTTGTGTTAATGCAGGTTTAAGCCACTTCAGCATGGCTGCACTATTCAGACCTGCAGACTACGTCCACTTCTTTAAAAAAAAAAATTTGTATTTTTTGTGCAACAATGTCTTAAGAGTGTAATGTTAAACGGGTGAAATGCTCCTTTAAAATAATCCTTCCTGCATCCGGTTAGAAACAGAATCACGACACCAAAACACACACTTACATTTATCAGAAGACAGGTGGCCTGTCTGAAAAAAATATAAATATATACATTTCTTTTTTCATTCATCCTGAGTCCTCCAGCTGGTGGAGGTTAGCTCGGAGTAGAGAACTGTAGTTTACTAACAGATGGTGTTTTTAATCAGAATAATTCCCTGAAACTGGTCCTTTCCCAGCATACTGTCTAAAAATATGCTCCGCCTGCAGATGGTGTGCTAGCATGGCTTTCAGATTAGCCTCCTCCGAACTGGCAGCACGTTACATCAACGGTCATAAGTCAACTGGTGTGGGAAACATGGAGTGGGCCAGACAATTAACAAGACTGATGTGCTGCTGGGGAAGAGAAGCAGGAGGGAGATCCACTGAGCTGAGGAGGCAGTTTCAAAGGACTGTCTGTCTGCCTGTTTGTATAAATGCATATTTCACCATTTCAAAGCTTCAACTTGCTGTGCTGATAATGAAATCCCAGCACCATAAGTGCCAGCCGCTTATACAAATAATACACAAATCCAGAAATAACCGTGAGCCCTGATATCCGAAAACTCATTCCAACACTTAGCGAGAGCGTTTCTCTGGCATTTGAAAAACCTTTCATCTGTCAGCCCACGTGAAGCACCGAGGAGTCGCCGCGACCCGAGCACTGTTTAATGTCACCGCGCATCCTGCACAACAATTTCCTTAAACCTGCCCATTCCCACTCTCTGATAGCAAGCTACGTCAGCAGGATGGAGCAGAGGAACGTCTGAAAACTAAATATGAGTCGGGTTTTGCTGCCTGTACAAACGCCACATACTGATGTTTTCGAGGGAAGACCAGTCCCAAAATGTTGCTGTTTCCTGAGAAATATAATAATGGAACGATGGGCCAAAACCCAGTAGGCTGATTCATGCAAAATATACTTATTATATCACTCAAGTAGTTACAAGGACGACGGAAAAAGTTGTTTACTTTTGTTTTACATGGGACACAACGACGTTCTCCTGCTCTCATTCTGTCTGTTGGTCATTTATGACTTTGATTTGATTTATTCATTTTATGTCTTATTTTGGTAATTTTGTGGCTTTTTGGGGTAATTTTGTGTCTTTGTAATTTTACACCTTTTTTGGCCATTTTGTATCAAATGTATTGTATCTTTTGGTCATTTCGTGTCCTTTTCGGTCATTTTACTTTTTTTTGCCATTTTGTGTCTTTATAGGTCATTTTGTGTCTTTTTTTGTTCATTTCGGGTAATTTTTGGTCATTCTGTTTCTTTTTTTCTATTTGTGAATATGAGTCGTATTTTGCTGTCTGTACAAACACTATATATTGATGTTTTCAAGGGAAGACCAGCCCTTAGATGTTCCTGAGAAATATGATAATAGGAAAATGGGACATTCTGCATCAACCAAATAGACTGATTCATGCAAAATATACTACCATATCACTTCAGACATATGCGACTACGTAAATCCTTTACGTCCTGCAATTCTTGGAGTCAGCAGCGATGCAAAACACCAACTTCTTGTTAGCCAATAAATCCACCTACTGCAGACAGTCCAGCTCTTATAATAAGCAATCTGTTTTTTTTGTATTTGTATTGTTCTGGATTAAACTGACTGTTTTGACCTACAACGTGTCGAGCCTGCAGCCGTATAAAACTCGTTTTTTTACTCATGTCGGCTTCATCTCAGCGTAACTACGACCTCAAGTCGGTGTTTTGTTCTCAACACATGCATAAAGACTCTCTGATAGCAGTGACATGGGGGGAAACTTTCCCCTGCTCCACACAGAAACTGTAAAGTGCTCCCACTTCTCCATCTGAGGAGGATCCAGTCCGGTGACTCTCGGCTCCTTCCAGCAGCACTAATGGAGGCCGACTCCGACAGGCTGCAGTCCACCTCCGTCTCTGCTTGTTATCCTGATCTGCTCCGTACTGTTCGTGTCCCCCGTCTCCTCTTAGCCCGGCGTGAGCGTCTGACAGCTCAGTGGGCTCCGAGCCAGAGCTGATAGTACTGTCTGCTGTAGGTCAGCGTCCCTCTGGGAGGGGGGGCAAACACACAATCACAATACGTTTAACAAGAGGCCGCGGCCCGGCGGCTCGCAGGGTCGAGCTCCTGCAGCGCTGCGGTGTCACATGTCTGCCTCTTTATTACTGCAGAACATCTCCACTGCTTTAATGCACAATAAGGAAGTAATACTCTGTTCATAAATGTGTGTCTTTTTTATCCGTTTACGTCTTTTTTGATCATTTTGTGTCTTTATTGGTCATTTTGTGTCTTTTTTTGGTCAATTTGTGACTTTATTGGTCATTTTGTGTCTTTATTGGTATTTTTTATTGTCTTTTTTGGTCATTATAAGTCTTTTTTTGGTCATTTTGTGTCTTTTTGGTCATTTTACATTTTTTTTGGTCATTTTGTGTCTTCATTGGTCACTTTTTTGTCTTTTTTGGTCATTTTGTGTTTTTATTGGTCATTTTGTGTCTTCATTGGTCATTTTGTGTATTTATTGGTATTTTTGCTTCTCTTTTAGGTCATTTTACGTCTTTTTTGGTTATTTTGTGTCTTTATTGGTATTTTGTGTCTGTTTTTTGGTCATTTTATTTCTTTATTGGTCATTTTGTGTCTTTATTGGTCATTTTGTGTCTGTTTTTAGTATTTTTGTGTCTTTTTTTGTAATTTTACATCTTTTTTGGTCATTTTGTGTCTTTTTTGTGCCAACCCTCCTGCTGAAAGACTCTGTTTTATCGGTCCCATCCTCCTCCTCCCTGAGTGTGACATCACCATTTAAACTCCACATCATGTCAATCATTACTGCTATGTCAGCAGGATGGAGCGGAGGAAAGTCTGAAACGTAGATATGTGTCGCACTTTGCTGCTGTATTGTTGTTTTTGAAGGAAGACCAAAATGTTGCCGTTTCCTGAGAAATATAATAATGGGAAAATGGGACGTTGGGCGTAAACCAAACAGGCTGATTCATGCAAAATATACTTATTATATCACTATGTGACTATGTAAATCCTTTACGTCCTCCTGAGTGGATGAGATTCTCTGAGTCAGCAGGGAGGCAAAACACTAACTTCTTTAGGTCAGCGTCCCTCTGGGAGGGGGGGCAAACACACAATCACGTTTAACACGAGGTCGTGTCCCAGCAGCTCGCAGGGTCGAGGTCCTGCAGCACAGCGCTGTCACTGTCTTCCTCTTTATTCCTGCAGAAAATCTCCACTGCTTTAATGCACAACATCAGAAAACTTACTCTACTTACAGATGCACGACTAAGTAAAGGTTTCAATTCAATATCACGGTAAAAAAAAAAAAAGGACAATCCCATTTCATTTTATCCCTTCTGGCTGCAGGAGTTCATTGTTATCAGGTATTTCATTTCTGGCGGTCAGGGAAAATCACAGAAGCTAAATTAGGTCTGTATCTCCGGCTGTCAGTAACTCTTTCACCTGGTGCAGAGCGCAGGAAGAGTCAGCACTCTGCTACCGATATAATCAGCTCTGTTTCTACAAAGTTAGGCTGAAATATCGTACACGCAGGCTGAAACTCAGCCGTGGGGTTCAGCCGGGAATACTGCAAAACTTAGCCCACTCTCTCTCCGTGCTGCAGGACACAAAGACAAAGCCCTGCTCTCTACAGGACGGCACATTTTCAGAATCTATGCATCGACTTGAACAAAGTACCAGGTCTTATAACATTCCACATGTGAAAACAGGACGTAACATTTAAAGCACAAACCAAATAGGCTGATTCATGCGAAATATATGTATCACTGCAGAAATATGCAAACTGTCCTATATGTAAATCCTTTACATCCTCCATGTAGGTGAAATTCTCAGGATGCAAAACTCAATAACCCATTTTTAACTAACAAATTCACCTACTGCAGACAGTCCTGTTCTTATAATAAGCTAATTGATTTGTATTTGGCCATGCAGGCTGCTAGGATGGTTTTATATCCAACTGACTCTTTTGACAGACAACGTGCAGAGACTGCAGAAGTATTAGACTTGTTTTTTTACTGGTGAGTCTCATGCAACAGACGCAGCTTCTGTCGGCTTCATCTCCAACCAGATCTGCAACCTGAACGGCAGAATACACCGTCTGTCAGCACCACCCATAGACTCCTATGAGTTTTTTTAGTACGGTTCACTGTTGTGAAAAGCTGCAGTTTCTGTGGATTTAGGCTACAAAACCACTGAGCTAGCTTTAGGACAGAAACCTTCCTGGTTAGGTTCTAAAAGACAGTTAAAACAGGAAATAAATGATGGAAACGCTGGAAGAGACAGAGTTACGAGGACGACAGAAGAAGTTGTTAACTTTAGTTTTACATGGGACAGCAACACCGTTCTCCTTCTCTCATTCTGTCTGTTGGTCTTTTATGACTTTGTTTTAGAAATGGCGTGTCTCCTTTGGTCATTTTATGTGGTTTTTTTTTGGTCCTTTTATGTCTTATTTTGGTAATTTTGTGTCTTATTTGGTCATTTTACATCTTTTTTGGACACTTTGTGTCTTTTTTTCGGTCATTTTGTCTCTTTTTGTGTCAACCTTGTTCTCCTGGTGAAAGTCCTCCTCCCCTCCATCACCATTTAAACTCCACATCACGTCAATCATTACTGCTACATCAGCAAGAAGGAGCAGAGGAAAGTCTGAAACGTGAACATGAGTCGTATTATGCTGCCTGTACAAGCGCCTTATACTGTTGATTTTGAGGGGAGACCAGTCCCAAAAGGTTCCCGTTTCCTGAGAAATATAATAATGGGAAAATGGGACTTTAGATGTAAACCAAAACGGCTGATTCCTGCAAAAAATACTAATCATTTCAGAAATATGCGACTACGTAAATCCTTTACGTCCTCCCGTGTGGATGAAATTCTCGGAGTCAGCTGGGAAGCAAAACAGCAACTTCTTGTTAGCCAATAAGTTGATCTATTGCAGACAGTCCTGTTCTTATAATAAGCTAATTGATTTGTATTTTGTAGGATGCTGGGATGGTTTTATACTAAACTGACTGTTTTGACCTACAACGTTTCGAGCCTGCAGCCGTATAAAACACGTTTTTTAACTCATGTCGGCTTCATCTCAGCTCAACTACGACCTCAAGTCAGTGTTTTGCTCTCAACACATGCATAAACGCAACACAAAGGCTCTGAGTGAGTGTGTTTATCTAGGCGGAGCAGTGCTGGTCTCTGGACGGAGCCAGGGAGCAGCTCTCTCTGCTCCGGGCGCTTCATAATCCCTCTGACTCTCCTCCACACTGGCCAGCAGCTGGAGAGAAGAAGCAGGAACTTGTTGGGTATTGAGGAGCTGCAGTTATTATTCATGAGCAACCTACACTTTACATTTACCGCCACACACTCAACACAAAGTTCAGCTGCTTCTGCTGCTGCTTTTAAATTCTGCAGACAGACAGAAGTGATATGAGCAGCTTGCTACAGAGTCGTGTGGAGGTCAGATGATCGCTGAGCGATGTTGGAAATGCTCAAGTAAAAATAAAGAAATATAAGTGATTGTTAATTTTATGACATCTATAACTGCTTGGCTGCTACAGAAGTATCAATTTCACTTGTTTTTAGCATGAAAAATTGTAAAAATCCCACTTCCAGGAGGCAAACTTGGCGTTTCTTATTCCTCGCAGCTTCTGCAAAGTTCAAACTCAGCTTTAGGGTTGTCAAAAGTATCGATACTCAAAAAAGTATCGATACTAAAATGTTGTATCCGGATACGATACTCATTTTCAAAAGTATCGATACCCAGCCAAGGAATGAACACTTAAGTTAAGTTATTGTTATTTTTTTTATCAAACTTGCCTAATATTGTGCACAGCATACAACCTCAAAATATTGTTCTAATTGTTATTGTTTATTGTATGTATTTATTTTTTGCACTACCTCAGACCTGAAGCTTGTAATCATAGTTGCAGTTTCTTTTTGCACAACTGTTTTTTATTATAAATATTTACCCTGTGGTTCTGTTAATTTTTAACATGTTGCATTTTTCTTGTTGATGAAAAATATTTCTGTTAAATTTTGGGGTCTTTTTTTTTTTTTTTAAGATTATTTTTTTGGGCATTTTTGCTTTTTTATTGAAAGTGATAGACAGAAAGGGGGTGATAGAGGGGAAGACATGCGGCAAAGGGAGCTCAGGCCGGATTCGAACCCGGCTCCGCAGCAGCAAGGACTCAGTCTTAGTGGTAAGCGCTCTACCAGTGTGAGCCACCGGGACGCCCAAATTTGGGGTCTTTGTTTTTAATCCTTGTGGTATCGAAAATGGTATTGAGTATCGAATATTTTCCTGAATATCAGTATCGAGTTGAAAACTTTAGTATCGTGACAACCCTACTCAGCTTGATGCAGATTTCTCCTTGTTGCATTTAGCGTTGCTTTAATTTGACCCATGCATTTTCACTGTAACCGACATTCTACACAAGTCCAGTTCTTGGGATTCCTTGGCGAGTTTGCTTCAGCTCCCAGACGATGATTGCTGTATCCACCGTTAAGATTAAAATGAAGTCTGTTATCCTATTAATTCTCTCACCAAAAGACTCTAAAAGTTTCAATAAGTTTAAATCAATTCTCTTCAACTCTAGATTCATTGAAGTGACAGCCCGAGCGTGCACCTGCAGCTGTACACGAAAAATGAGTCTGTGCATCAATAAATTAATCAGAATTGTCACTTTTTAAGCTCTTAAATAATGCAACTGCAAACCTGCTCCAGGTGTAGGAGTGTCATCTAATTTGTATCATGAAAAATTGTAAAAAATCTCACTTCCAGGAGGCAAACTTGGCATTCCTTATTCCTCGCAGCTTCTGCAAAGTTCAAACTAAATAATAGAGTGCAGCGGTCAGACGGGAACCCTCAGCTTTATGCATATTTCTCCTTGTTGCATTTACTGCTGCATTTAATTTGACCGATGCATTTTACTGTAGCTGACATTCTACACAAGTCAAGTTCTTGGGATTCCTTGGGCAGTTTGCTTCAGCTCCTGGGACAGAAAACATCTAATATTAAGTGGAATATTTATCACCATTACTGCTTGTACAGAGCTGCTAAATGCACAGACAGAAGGTAAAGTGGAGAGTGTTTTCGGGGACAGGCTTTAGTGTCTCCTGCAGTGATTGCTGCATGTATAGGAGCTGATTTATGTGGGTGTTCGGGAGCTCGGGTAATTGTGAGCACCCACAGGGAAATCACGCGGCGGGGTGAGGGAGTTTTAACTGTGTTCACGTATATATCTGCAGGATAAGCCTGGTGTTATTCTATATTTCTCTCCCTGTCGACAAATCCCCAGAAAAGCCCAAAACAAACAGCGTGTTAGTCCGTCTGTCAATACTTTATGAATTCCCTCCGCGGTCTGAGTCTGTCAGCCCCAAGGACAGAGACAGAAACGGCTTCATCTGAGGACGGAGACAGAGAGAACAGCTGCAATATGCGGTTTTATTCTATAAAGGCTCAGTGGTTTACTAAAACAGCTGGTCACTAGAGTTTTAACAAATGTTATTAAAATGGAGCTAAAATGTGCATTTCGTGGGGACTATTTTCAGTGGTGCATTAATCCATATTGTATGTGTGATTGGATCAAAAATAAACTACAATGTGTTTATGTTATCCCTTTATCGGGCGAAGAACTATATTTGGTAACTTCAGTGGATATCAAAATGGGGTCCCCATGTCTCTCTGTTTGGTCGTAGAACCACATGGATTTTTCTTCCAGCTAATCAGCAAAGATCAGACTACGTTACAGACGGTGCCACCATGACATCTGACCAATCAGTATGATAATAATATAATAATATTAACTTTATTGGCCTTGACCTCCAATGTAAAAATGAAAAATTTAGAAAAAAAATCTGCAAGAAACAGTCGTACAAACAGAGTTATTCTTCAATGACTTGTACGAGGAGAACTTGACTATGACGGCATATTAGGGCATATTAAGTATGAATAAAAATACAAACCCAGGGGGGAGGTAATATTTCAAGAAAAAAGTTGCAAATTTACTAGATTAAAGTGGCAAATCTACAAGAAAAAAAAGTTGCAGATTTAAGAGATTCAAATCTGCGCAAAAAAACTCGCAGATTTACGTTTGCCACTTTAATCTTGTCAACTTTTTTACCATTAATTTGAGATTTTTGTGGTGAAAAATTTGAGATTTTTTTCTCACAAATTTGTAACTTTTTTTACCGTTAATTTGAGATTTTTTTTTTCATAAATTTATAACTTTTTTCTCAAAATATTACCCCCCTCCCCCGGGTCTGTATGGTTTTTTTTTTTACACATTCCACAGTCCACATTCTGGCTGTATGTAATATCCTCCAATATTCTCTAGGGTTGAAATTTTGGTTGGAATTTGCAAGTATTTCAATGAGTGCCCTATTAAGGGTTAATAAAGGACCATGCCAGGCTTTGATACACGCACAGGACTCATTAGTTGATATATTCATGTTGGTTTTGGTGAGATTTTAATGTTTCCCCCTGGTGTTTGTCCGGTCTCAATATAAGGGATTTAGAGGGGAAATAATTCACACATTACTGATATATGTATGTTTGTATTTTTGAGCGGAAATTAAGGAGCTTTCACAACCCAAGTCCGTTTGGTTCGTCAGAATAAGAGTGAAATTGAACTCTTTATTAAGATTACATAATTACTTTATTAATCCAGCAATGGGGGAATTTAACCTCTGCATTAAACCCATCCTTTGTGTGTTTTGTACTTAGTCTGGTTTCTTTCACAGTGCAGAAATGTGAGCGAACCAAATAAAAATAAAGATTTATAGAGGTCTGCAAATCTACTCTGAGTTTTATTTCCTATTGGTTGGAAAGTTGGCGGTGGAAAATGTAAACACGCAAGTAAACAAAGCAATATGGAACCGACTGCACCATGAAATATTACCTCCACTCTGCACTCATCTATCGTGCACAAATCTTTTCTTTACTGTGACTTTATTCAGCATCTCCTGTTTGTTTTCTTCGGCCCAGATGTCAATCAAACATCAGTCTCTCCTGTCTGTCTGTTGCTCTGTGAACATCTCACAAGTCCCACAGTCTGTGTTCTGGTAAATTTCTGGTACAATAAAAAAATGTCTGGGAAATATTTCACAGATTACCAATATATGTATCTTTAACCAGAAACTAAGGAGCCATTTGACAGCCGCAGTCCCTTTGGTTCATCGTAATCAGAGATAACTTTAACTTTTGGTTTGTTTTTTTATTTAGTCTGGATTCTCTCACAGTGCTGAAATGTAAACGGACCAAATTAAAAGTAAAGATTTGCACAGGGGGGTGTATGAAGGCGGAGGGCTGAAAATTACTGCAACATTAATTTCTTGTTGGTTGTAAAGTTGGCGGTGAAAAATGTATACACGGAAATGCACCGAATGCACCATGAAATATTGTTGTCAAAGTTTTTTTTTAACCTTGACTCTGCTCTGATCTATCGTTCACGAATCATTTCTCCTCCAGTTGATCTTGAATTCTTTTATAAACGTTCATCTGTCCGTTCTCTCCCAGTCCTGTTGATCTGTCACCCACAATCTGCTGCGTTCTGGTTCATTTCTGGTAACTGGGTCACATTACATTCACAGTGAATGGAACAACACTATGGTTGGTTTGGGAACAAATATAGACCCTCTCACTGGAGGTCTGGGACTGGACCAGATTAGACTGGATCGTTCACAAGAGACTAAAACAAACTGGAAGAAGGATTTAAACTCCAGAGTTTGATTGAAACAGACTAAACTTTGGGTTGTGAACCGCCCTAAAAGTGAGTTTGGTACCCAAGCCATGCCGTAGGGTATCCAATGTGTTTTGTGCAGTAGATTAGTTGTCTCCCATATACAATGAATGGGTGCAAATGTGGATCCAGTCATTTCGCATCCAGTGGGCACGAAAATCACGAATCTTTGCATCATGCAACCAGAAATGTCAGCAAAACACTTTGACGCTGCACCCAAGAAAAATGCTGTTGACATTCTGATGTAAAAAGGGTGAAATGGGTTTGATTGAAACAGACTAAACTTTGGGTTGTGAAATGCCCTAAAACAGATCTTTTCCTTGTGGATTGTGCAGCAATTTTGCACCACTGGCTATGCAAAGATACTCAGAGAGCGTCTTCCTTAAATACTCTTTATTTAACATACATTTTTCTATATCATACTTGCAATGTATCACACTATCAATCAATTCTATAAATAAATATAAATAAAAGCAATAGTTAACAGCATTTATGGAACCATCCCAAGCCTTGTTTTTTTGACATTATATATTGTCAAAATGAGTTAAATATCAGCGCATATCAGACAGCAAATATGCCGATTCTGATAGAAACCAATACGTCTCTGATAGGACAAAATATCAGTTGATAATGTCGCTCAAATGCTAAATTGTTCGGCTCTTTTCAAGAAACCAGACAGTCACTAAAACTGGCATCTGAAGATGTCGACAGAGAAACATCACGATGGACGATGATTTCTGGATCCACTGTTAAGAATAAAAGTCTGTTATCTTATTCATTCTCTCACCAAGACTCTAAAGTTTGATTTTAAAAGTTTCAATAAGTTTAAATGACTTGTCTTCTACTCTAGATTCGTTGAAGTGACAGCCTGAGTGTGCACCTGCAGCTGCACGCGAAAAATCATTAAATTAATCAGAATTGTCACTTTTTAAGCTCATAATTAATGTAACTGCAAACCTGAAGCAGGTGTAGTTGTGGGCGGGGTTTGGATGTTTAAATCTGGAGCCTTTGGTTCTCATCATGTCCCATGTTTGCATTGTTTCTAAGCAACTGGAGGGTTGTACTGCAGGTTCATGTGTTTGTCAGCAGAATAAAACGGATTCTTCTGTCCAACGTGATAGAGACGATCGATCTACACTAATACGTTTTTATTGCGAGCTGCCGGTTCACATGTAACCGGCGGCACCATTAGCATGAGCATCTGACAGGTTGAAATGAATTACACAACAGATTTTTGGCAGGTCTGAGATGGTAACTAGGGCGGTGATTTAATCATAAAGACTTACGTAATAAAAAGCCAACACAGAATAACACGGCAGTTGTTTTAAAAGGCTCCATCAGAACACCGGGATGTGTTTCTCACATCAAAGAAAGCAGGGGGAGAACAGAGCAATGACTCAGATTAAAAAACTTCATTCGGAGCCGCTTCTCTCTCTCCAGGCCAGAGCAACTTCACTCCAACATGTTCCAGCAGCGGAGGAAGGCCCCTGCAGTCTGGAGATGTACAAACTGATATCACAGCAGCATCAAAGTGAATTGTGAAGCCCCAGATTCTGAGTCACCACAATGAGAAAAGGACAGAGTATTATATCCACTTCAAAAAGCAGCTCAGGATTGATTGCGAGTCAGTGTTGCTGCTGCTGCTGACGAGGTTCTGGTGCACAAACTTGACATATCGAATCAAAGAGAGAACAGGCTGATTCCCACCTGCACGCTGATCTGTGACAAATACGCCTGAATTCCACAGAGAGAGATAATAAACGAAGCTGCTCGCTGCATTTGCATTTCAACCAATAGCAGCTCGCCCCCTGAGCCTGTTCAGCATGTCTGATTATTAATACGGCCCTCGAGAGAGAGAAGATATTACAGTAAGAGTTGGAGGGGAGGTAATGTGCCTTTAAGCACTGTAGGGTCTGATAGAGAAGTCTTGTGGACAGTGTCCCACATACTGAAGGTCAGCTCAGGTTAGGAGCTGATACTTTTCTGCCCTACATGAGAAACACTGCTGCTCAGTTTGGCTTTTGTCTTCTCTGTCCTCTCATCCTCCCTCTCCTCTCTGGCTCCTCTCCCTCTTCTGCTGCTGCTGCTATCTTTTTTTGGTTCTCTTGGGGCTATGCAAAAAAAAAAAAAAAAAAAAAGAGAGAGAAGAAGCCGGATAATCTTGGTGCATGCAGCCTGCAAGAGAGAGTGTTCTGCAGAGAGAGAGTGAGTGGCTGGATCACTCCACAGCCCCGACAAACCCCCGAGAAAAAACACTCTGCTGCTGCAGAAACGTGAGCAGAAAGGAATGAATGAACGGAGCGTACCTGGCTCGTGGTCCTGGGCAGGTTGGTGTCCCCCTCTGGCCGACACTCTACATGGCACTGGTGTGTTTGTGTCTGCACATGTGTGTGTGTGTGGAGGAGGAGAGAGTGCTGAGTGCTGCTGAGAGAGTGCACAGTGCAGTGTAGAAGATTGGAGGCAGAGTACTCAGTGTGTGCTAAGACAGAGCCTGAGCATCTCCCTCCCTCTCCCTCTCTCTCTCT
The DNA here is from genome assembly GCF_030273125.1 of Centropristis striata. Lineage (NCBI taxonomy): Eukaryota > Metazoa > Chordata > Actinopteri > Perciformes > Serranidae > Centropristis > Centropristis striata. The sequence continues at coordinate 25,610,642 of NC_081537.1, read as the reverse complement.
CTCTCTCTCTCTCTCTCTCTCTCTGTGTGTGAGTATAATCCTTTCCACAGTCTACGGGGACGAGCTGCAAATGAACCAGCTCTATCTCTCCCTCTCTGCCTCCACTTCCCTCTTGTTCTGTATCTCAGCTTTGCACATGAGCCCCGAGCAGAATTACCCTCCCCATGCTTCCACCTTGCAGTAGATAAGCCAGTATTGCAGAGAGCAGTCTTGCCCTTAATGACTGCTACAACTCTATCACGCCGTTTCCCCTCTTTTCCCTCCACTGAGGTCTTTAGAAACGCCGCCGCCGCTGCGTCCGCGCCCGTTCCTGCCGCAGTGACTCCAGCTGTGTGTTTAGACATGCACGGTTATTGTTTATACAAGCACTCAGGACGCGATAATACCTCGGTGTCATCTCCCCGTTCTGAGCCGAGGCGTGTTTGTGCACAAGGCTTCAGATGCATTTCAAGTTCTGTGTACTCATTTCTGGCTGATCCACTATGCAAATGTTGTCAGTGACTCAGACTATCCTTTATTCCATCTGGAAGTGTCTGGCGAGATATTAACACCGGCTGCAAGCTGCATGTTTGACAAGGCTGTGATTCTCTCTGTAATTCTGACACGAGAGCTCTCGGGGTGTTCAAAGCCTCGTTAGTTCTCCTAAATGAGGAAAAGTTCTATAAACAATGAGCGATACAGAGCAATACTTTCATTTTGGTTGGTTTTTGGCCTTCACAGACTCCAATGTCCACAGACTTTTGGCCCACTTGGTCCAAAGCTTCTCAAAAGAAATCTGAAAGCTGCTGGAGCAACAACTGGTCAATGAATCAATCAGTGGATCTACACACAGGTCAGAGCCATCAGTTCCTCATTTAAGTCATTTTTCAAGCAAATGTTCCAGCTTGTTAACAATTAATAGGGCACTCATTGAAATTCCAAATTTCAACCCTAAAGAATATTGGAGGATATTACATACTGCCAGAATGTGTAAAAAAAACATACGGAAATTTTGAGTAAAAACTTTACGAGATTAAAGTGGCAAATCTACGAGATAAAATGTGCAGATTTATGAGATTTGAAGTGGTGAATCTGCGAGAAAAAAGTTGCTTTTTTCCCCACTGTTTTCTCGTAAATCTGCAACTTTTTTCGTTCAGATTTGCCACTTTAAATCTCTTAAATCTGCAACTTTTTTTCTTGTAGATTTGCCACTTCAATCTAGTAAATTTGCAACTTTTTTCTCGAAATATTAGCTCCCCCCTGGGTTTGTATTTTTATTTGGCCCTAATGCGCCGTCATAGTCAAGTTCTCCTTGTACAAGTCATTGAAGAATAACTCTGTTTGTACCACTGTTTCTTGCAGATTTTTTTCCTAAATTTTTCATTTTTACATTGGAGGTCAAGGCCAATAAAGTTAATATTATTATATTATTATCATACTGATTGGTCAGATGTCATGGTGGCACTGTCTGTGACGTAGTCTGATCTTTGCTGATTAGCTGAAAGAAATCCATGTGGTTCTACGACCAAACAGAGAGACATGGGGACCCAGTTTGATATCCACGGAAGTTACCAAATATAGTTCTTCGTCTGATAAAGGGTTAAAGGACAGTAAACTAAAAAAAAATGCACATTAGTCCTCTTACAATCAATATCAATTTAGATTGTTGGGTGAGTTTTCGGTGAAATCAGCCGTAGAGATGTCTAACTTCTCTCCAACATAAGGTGTCCACTATGCAAATGTTGTCAGTGACTCAGACTATCCTTTATTCCATCTGGAAGTGTCTGGCGAGATATTAACACCGGCTGCAAGCTGCATGTTTGACAAGACTGTGATTCTCTCTGTAATTCTGACACGAGAGCTCTCAGGGTGTTCAGAGCTCCACAAACAATCAGCGGTAACGAGCGATACTTTCATTTTGGTTTCTTCTGCTCAGATTTTGGCCTTCACAAACTCCTCTGTCCACAGACTTTTGGCCCACTTGGTCCACAGCTTCTCAAGAGAAATCTGAAAAACTTGTCAATGAATCAATCAGAGGATCTACACACAGTTCAGAGCCATCAGTTCATCATTTAAGTCATTTTTCAAGCAAATGTTGCAGCTTGTTAAAGGACAGTTAACTACAAAAATAAAAATGCATTTTAGTCCTATTGCAATCAATATCAATTAAGATTGTTTGGTGAGTTTTGGTGAAATCAGCCATATATTCTGACATAGGGGAACATATGTTGCCTCAGTTGGGTTTGAAAAGAGCCAAAAGAATAAAGGATGAATAAAAAAGCTGCTGGAACAAAAATGAAACAATCAGTGGAGCGACACAAAGTTGACAGCCAACAGTTCATCATTTAAGTCAATATTCAAGCAAATGTTGCAGCTTTTTAAAGGACAGTGAACAAGAATACATAATTGTCCACTTATCTGTTGAGCTATTTATCAGTTTAGATTGTTTTGGTGTTGGAGAAATCCGCCGTAGAGATGTCTGACTTCTCTCCAACATAAGGGAAAATATGGCTCCTCAGTTGGGTTCTTAAAGTGCCAAAAGAAAAAATAATGAATAAAAAAGCAACGACTGTCCTTCCTAGTTCTGGTGAGAGTCTACAACATGGGTCTCAAACTCGCGGCCCGCAGGCCAATTGCGGCCCTCGTGACGATATTTTGTGGCCCCAACCTTGATATGAAAGTTTAATGTGAGTTTTATATGAATGGCACTTTACCTTGTTGTGAGTGGAAGGTCCCTTTAATTCCTTTTTTAATAATTTTGCATCTTTTTTTAATAATTCTGTGTCTTTTTTGGTAATTATGTGACTTTTTTTGGTAACTGTGTCTTTTTTAGTAATTTTGTTCTTTTTTTTGGTAATTTTGTGTCTTTTTAAAATAATTTTGTGTCTTTTTTTTGGTAATTTTGTGTCTTTTTTAAAGTAATTAAGTGTTTTTTTCAGTCATTTTGTGTCTTTTTTGTAATTTTGTGTCTTTTTTGGTAATTTTTTGTCTTTTTTTGTAATTTTGTTTTTTCCTTCTATCATTTTGTGTCTCTTTTTGGTCATTTTGATACTGCCTCCAGCGGCCCCTAGGTAATCTGATTTTGAGACCCCTGGTCTACAAGCTTCACTGGCAGTCTAATAACTACTGTGATTGTGAGAAAGAATCCCTGATTAAATGATGGATGAGCAGCGTCTTCATCAGGGTTACTCACCAAACCAACAAGAACTGTTATTATATCTTTGACCCAGTGCAGCATCAAAACCACAATCGAGAACTCAACAGCATCGTCTGTCTCCAGAAATAACGACCTGATAACTGAAGAGAAACAGATCTTGTTGTGAGTGTCACTTTCATGTTGGAACTATTTTCTTTCTGTCGAGCTACACTCGATTAGATGTCACGGCGAGTCTGATCACATCGCTACATGGTCTCAAGTTTGATTTTCAATCACTCCACTGATCCATAAATCAGCCGTGCATTACTGTGAAATCTGTATTAGCTGCTCCGAACGACTGTGTTTACTGTTATTAGAGTGTCTGAATCAATCCAGCGACCTCTAAATTTCATAAAGATGGAAGAGAAGAGTCGACCAGAACTGAAAACATTATTCGATTGATCAAGTTTTTGGATTTGGTGACAATAAAACTAGTATTTTGGGGGGTTTTACTGTTTGCAACCAGTAATTTGAATCTGTCTTTGGAAGACTTCAGCTTCAAATTTGGGGTGATTTTTTACTACAATCCTGATTTTTTTTTTTTAAATGGTACACTGTGACAAACGTAGTTTTGATTTTCAATTATTTTGCATCAATGTTTGGTCTGAAAATGTCAGAAAATATTGCAAAATGTCAACAAGTTTCCAAAGCCCAAGATCACATCTCTTTTACTGATCATTTAGTCTGAATAAAGGTCTTTACATTCTGAGGGGCGTGATGAATAAAAAAATACCAAATGCTTCAAAAAGATTCACGCAGGGCAAACTGTCAGGATCCTGTTGACCGGAGCAGCTTCAGCTACTGGGAGATATCTTATTGACTTCCCTTTTTGCACAATTCTCAGAGTGAATTTGAAATCCCTGGTAAAGAATGGAAGGAGTTCGTCAAGATGGAAAGAAGTGATAAAGTTTGCTCTCTGGGTTCGGAAACAACAGGTGATGTGATGTCTCTTCTGCACAACGTTACTGACTGATGGCTTTATTTTTAGTGTAAAAGCTCAGAAATAACAAACTCATCCCAAAAAATATATCAAAAATTGTGTTGCTTTTTTGCCGTGCAGTACTGGAAATGGATGTGCAAATTAATGCACGAACCAGATGTGTAAAACAGTCCACAGATATCCAAAGATACTCATTTCTATTATATATACAGAAGAGGATTAGGGCAACACATGAAAAAAAATATTTGATTTCTGACTTTATTCTCAGAATTCTGAGTTTAAACCTCTGAAGTCCAGGAGATTTTGGTTCAAGTTTGTCAACTTCCTATGCATTCATTTCTGCCTCTGTTTAGCATCTTTCAGTCTGTCCTTACATCACATGCATGGCTCCTTTTTCTCCACACAAACTTGGCTGTCAGTCAGATTTTTTAATTTAATTTTAATTAACCAAGTATAAAGCTGCCAGGAACCCAAATACAAACAAAAGACACAGGTGTCTTTGGAAATGTACCATTTTTTAAAACCATTTATACACACAAAACCAGCAGAAAAAATAATAAATAATAAAACTACAAAACAGTCTATTTGCATGTAAATTAAAAACAGTAATAGTTTTCATTGTAGAAAGAAAATTCACATTTTAAAAAGGGTCTAGAAACATAAATGGCACACTGTGAAAGCTCCTATGATTGCACTTAACTGGCTTTCTCAGCTTGTCTACATATCATATATAAATAAAGTTATTACTGTAAATAAAATGTGTATTTTCAATAAATAGATGGACTCCAGAGGGTTAAAGGTGCCTCAGTTGGCTCCTAATCCTCTTCCGTACATATAACAGGAAGATATTCACATGTGAGAAGCTGGAACCAGTTAGAAACATGTGTAGAACCTGAACCTTTCTGTCCTCAGGTGTTTTCTAAATATACCAGGATGTTTTTTGTTGCGGTGCCACATCGGGCCGTCATGCCAGGTGGCATCAGTGTAAGACGTCACTACTGGAGCTCAGATATACAGTATTCCTCCTATTCATGTCATTCACTCTCACTGAGATTCACCGCTGCAAGAGCAATCAGCAGCATACAGAACAAATTGGTTGTGATGTTAAGATGTGTTTATTTCCTGCAGCTGGCTCACAGATCCACGCCGTGACAGCCATCTCCATCTGTACGTGTCCGCTCCTATTACGCGTGTCTGTGCATGTTTAGACCAATTTGCTCTCCCTGCGTGCCCACTCAAACGCTCCCCGTTCCCAATTTAGCCCGAGTGTTTCTCCCGCCCACGCAGCTCGGCCCGCGCCCCGTTTCCACGCAGAGCTCCGACACGTCAAACCTCTCGCCTCCTCTCGCCGCCGCCGCCGCGATGGGAAGCACGAGCCCACAGGATTATGAGCGTGTCAAATTGGCAGAATGTATTAGCGTCACACCGATCACCGTCACATTTACCCCCACGAGTCAATTATCAAGATAGATAGCTGGCACAGATAATAGCCCGCAACGGCAACTGGAGCCATTTTCTGCTTAGTGGACGGAGAGGAATGAAGAGGGATGGAGAGGGAGGAAGGAGCATTAGAGATGTTGTGATAGGAAGAAAATGCTACTTTCAGCAGAGCCGGAATCAGATTGGCTCGACCGAGATAGAAGAAGGAAAAAAAAACATCCTATATTGTTGCAGACTGCCTTTGGATGCAGGCTCGGGGCCCGGTGGCAGAAATATGGAGGGAGAGGCACACTTGTCATCCCAATGAAATCACTCTGCAAGGCTGCTGAGGAAAGCTGCACAGAGATGTGTGTGTGTGTGTGTGTGTGTGTGTGTCTGTGTGTGTGTGTGTGTGTGTGTGTGCAAGACATGAAGCAAGACGAGTGAAAGAGGCAGAAAACTACAACCAAGAAAGTGTTTGCTGATTGTATCTCGCTGGCTCATCATCACATTTATCCTCCTCTTCGTCTCCTCTGCAGCTCAACGAGCAGCTCGAGATGATTCATGTCGTCGTGTCTATATTCACTCCACTGATCCATAAATCAGCCGTGCATTACTGTGAAATCTGTATTAGCTGCTGCAAACGACTGTGTTTGCTGTTATTGGAGTGTCCGAATCAATTCAGCGACCCCTAAAGTTCAGAAGGACGGAAGAGAAGAGCCGAGCTGAAACATTATTCAATTAGTCAATTAACTGACTGACAGGAGATTTAGGGGGAACTAGTTTGTGGATTTGGTGACATAAAAACTAGTGTTTTGGGGGGTTGTTGATGATTTAACCCATTTAGGCCTAAAACGCCTGGAAAAAATGCCTGGAAAATCTCTGGGCGATTTTAAAATAACCCCCTAAAACCTGAAGTTTTTCTAGAAATTCAACAGAAGTGTCAACGCTTCCTACTAAATAATAGATTTTTCAGCCTCTGTAGCAGATAGAAATGAAATTCAGAGAGAGCTTATAGCTGTTATATCTGAGCTCCCTCCACTATATTCGTCTTCCACCATGATTTCAGTTCTGGAAAAAGTCCCATGTTGCATTGCGACACTTCCACGTGTATTCTGATGCATTTCATTGGCCAAGAGACCGAAAATAGGTGGAAAAAACTACAAATACTACAAAACGACGTATCCGCTTTCCCAGCCTTAACCCTCTGGAGTCCACGAAAGCACCAGCGCACGACTTCTTCATGACGTTGCAACGTAAAAACGAAGCAGCATGGAGCCCTGCTGTCGGCTTTTTCAGAAGTTTCCATGTCCAATTTAGTGCATCAACCCTTTTTCAGCAAAAGGTTAAAAAACACCTCAACCAAGTGCATGTTTTTGCAGAGGTTTTTCAAATTTTGCAGTTTGCATTCAGCATTTTTAATGCAATATTTCGTCTTTAATGTTTTTGTGTGATATTTGTCAATTTTTGTGTGTTTTTTGTGTGGGGGTTTTTTTGTCAATTTTTGGGGTGTTTTTTGTAAAAAAACAAAAAAAAATGTGTTTTCAGTGTGTTTTTAAGTGTGTTTTATCTGGGGTTTTTTGTAAAAAAAAAAAAAAAAAAAAAAACATTTTTATGTGTATTTTTGTAATTTTGTGTGCGTTTTTGTGTGTTTTTTTGCATTGAAAATGTTGATCCAGTAAGTCAAAATGAGAAAAATAATAATCAGGTCATATAGGTGAGGTTGTCCTGAAAACAATGATACCAACATGGCATGCTGAACATTTTTCACCGACAAAACCGACAAAATATCCCCAAACTCCAAAGGGTTAATGGTAGAATAACGCAACAGCGCCCCCTGGTTTTAATGGTAGAAATGCGATAATGCTTTCCCGGCTTAAATGGGTTAACTGACATTGACAATTGAATAAAAATCTTCCACCGCTGACGGACGGATTCCTAATGTTCCTTCAGAGAAACATGAACAATGACAGCGGTTGACAGGACGTGTGAGGTTTGTATTTCTCCTGTTAGAGTCCAGCAGGACGACACCGAGCCGCTTCATCACCTGAAGCCTCGTCAGCTCATAAAGCATGAAGAGAAACAGAGAAACAGCAGCAGAGGAAGCAACAGAAGCATCCACTGGAACAAACAGAAACAACAGCCGGAGAGTGAAGTGCTACTATCTGCTGCTCACACACACATACACACACACACACACACACACACACACACACACACACACACACACACACACACACACACACACACACACACACACTGCTGCTGCTTCACGTTTCACTACAGGACACACAATGCTGATACACGATGACGGTGCAGGTGATTTTTGCACTCTGACAAGATTTAAGATTACTGTTTGTTCTATATTGAAAAATATTTCTGGTTCTCAAGCTACTTTGGTTAAAACTGATCCTACATTTTCATTATCATTATTTCTGCTAATTTTTTTTCTTGATTCATTGGTTAGTCTCATCGAAAATGTCAGCAAAAATATTAGATTGCTTATGTTCAACCAGCAGTCTGAAACCAAAATATATTTAATATATTTTACTTTAATAATGTGACATAATGAGAAAGAAAATAATAATAAAATCCTAAAATGTAAGAAGCTATAACTACAAATTATTTATCTGTTTATTTATTATTTTTAATAATATTTTTATATTGTTATTTATATTTATTTTTTACTTATTTATTTGATTTTTATTTATTTATATTATATATTTTTATTATATTTTTATATCTTTTTCATTATTATTTCTAGTTGTTGTTTTTTTTTTACTGTTCATTATTTTTGTTTTTCTCTTTGGTTTTAGCTCCCTGTGTATCTTATTATTATTGATTTTTAACTCAGAATAAATTGCACTGTTATTATTTACATCTAAAAAACTCTAGAAATAAAATATTTCAAAAAGAAAAATGATCAATAAGTCATTTTTCTTTTTGGAATATTTTATTTCTGTGGACACAACAGGAAATCAGCAGAAATATTGAATTGATTTACATCCTGATAAATATACTTTTTATATATCATCCCTAAAAGAATAATAACCTCCTCCTCTCCTCCATCAGAGTCCCATTGTTGCAGCAGACAGAAGCTTCTCATGTGAGAGTTTCAGAGTTTTCAGGAGGACGTTCAGTATAATCAGTAAACGAGCAGCTTGTTAAACGTTCTTCACTGTAATTTAGTCACTCGAGCTCGTTTGGTATGTTTGTTTCTGAGGACAAGAGTCAGAGCTTCACACCGGCTGCTTAGACGACAGAGACACACTGAGACACACAACTAGCACACACACGGTGAAACACACACTTGATGCACACAAACATATGATGCACACAAACACGCATGATGCACACAAACACACTTGATGCACACAAACACACTTGATGCACACAAACACATTTGATGCACACAAACACACTTGATGCACACAAACACACTTGATGCACACAAACACACTTGATGTACACAAACACGCATGATGCACACAAGGTGCACACAAACACACATGATGCACACATGATTCACACAAACACACATGATGCACACATGATTCACACAAACACACATGATGCACACAAGGTGCACACAAACACACATGATGCACACATGATTCACACAAACACACATGATGCACACATGATTCACACAAACACACATGATGCACACATGATTCACACAAACACACATGATGCACACAAGGTGCACACAAACACACATGATGCACACATGATTCAAACAAACACACAGAATAAGCACATGGTGCACACAAACACACATTATGCACACATACTGCACACAAACACACATGATGCATACATGATGAACACAAACACACACGATACGCACATGGTGCACACAAACACACATTATGCACACATGATTCACACAAACACACATAATAAGCACATGGTGCACACAAACACACATTATGCACACATACTGCACACAAACACACTTGATGCACACAAACACACATGATGCCCACAAACACACATGATGCACACAAACACAGATGATGCACACAAACACGCATGATGAACACAAACACATTTGATGCACACAAACACACTTGATGTACACAAACACACTTGATGCACACAAACACATTTGATGCACACAAACACGCGTGATGCACACAAACACACTTGATGCACAAAAACACACTTGATGCACACAAACACACTTGATGCACACAAACACACTTGATGCACACAAACACACTTGATGCACACAAACACATTTGATGCACACAAACACGCGTGATGCACACAAACACACTTGATGCACAAAAACACACTTGATGCACACAAACACACTTGATGCACACAAACACACATGATGCACACAAACACAGATGATGCACACAAACACACTTGATGTACACAAACACACTTGATGCACACAAACACGCATGATGCACTCAAACACACTTGATGCACAAAAACACACATGATGCACACAAACACACAAGATGTACACAAACACATTTGATGCACACAAACACACTTGATGCACACAAACACGCATGATGCACACAAACACGCATGATGCACACAAACACACTTGATGTACACAAACACACTTGATGCACACAAACACACTTGATGCACACAAACACACTTGATGCACACAAACACACATGATGCACACAAACACACTTGATGTACACAAACACACAAGATGTACACAAACACATTTGATGCACACAAACACACAAGATGTACACAAACACATTTGATGCACACAAACACACTTGATGCACACAAACACGCATGATGCCCACAAACACACTTGATGTACACAAACACACAAGATGTACACAAACACACTTGATGCACACAAACACACTTGATGCACAAAAACACACATGATGCACACAAACACGCATGATGCGCACAAACACACTTGATGCACACAAACACACATGATGCACACAAACACGCATGATGCACACAAACACGGATGATGCACACAAACACACTTGATGCACACAAACACACTTGATGCGCACAAACACGCATGATGCACACAAACACACTTGATGCACACAAACACGCATGATGCCCACAAACACACTTGATGTACACAAACACACAAGATGTACACAAACACATTTGATGCACACAAACACACTTGATGCGCACAAACACGCATGATGCGCACAAACACACTTGATGTACACAAACACACAAGATGTACACAAACACACAAGATGTACACAAACACACTTGATGCACACAAACACACTTGATGCACACAAACACACTTGATGCCCAAAAACACACATGATGCACACAAACACGCATGATGCACACAAACACGGATGATGCACACAAACACATTTGATGCACACAAACACACTTGATGCACACAAACACACATGATGCACACAAACACACATGATGCAAACAAGGTGCACACAAACACACATGATACACACATGATTCACACAAACACACATGATACACACATGATTCACACAAACACACATGATAAGCACATGATGCACACAAACACACTTGATGCACACAAACACATTTGATGAACACAAACACACTTGATGCACACAAACACATTTGATGCACACAAACACACATGATGCACACAAACACACATGATGCACACAAACACATTTGATGCACACAAACACACTTGATGCACACAAACACACATGATGCACACAAACACACATGATGCACACAAACACATTTGATGCACACAAACACACTTGATGCACACAAACACACATAATGCACACAAACACACATGATGCACACAAACACACATGATTCACACAAACACACATGATAAGCACATGGTGCACACAAACACACATTATGCACACATGATGCACACAAACACACATTATGCACACATGGTGCACACAAACACACATTATGCACACATGATGCACACAAACACACTTGATGCACACACACACCCACATGGTGCACACAAACATGCATGGTGCACACAAACACACATGATGCACACAAACACATGATGCATACAAACACACTTGATGCACACAAACACACAATGCACACATGATGCACACAAACACATTATGCACACAAACACACATGATGCACACAAACTCACGATGTTTTGATGATGTTAACATGTTCAAGTGTTAAACCTGCATTCTTTCTGACAGCCAGCAGGGGGCGACTCCAAGTCACATTGTATAGAAGTCTATGAGAAAATGAGCCTACTTCTGACTTGATTTGTGACCTCAGTAAACAGTCTCATAATGAGTTGATGGTCTCAGTCGTTAGTTTCAAATCTTCTCCATTACAGCATGATGTTCATTTAGTAAATGATGGTCCATTTAGACTAAATTAGACATTTTCAGACCTCAATCGGCCTCAAAAAACTCCCTCTGAAACCTCAGCATCGCATCAAAACAACCTCACAAAACCTGACACACTGCACAGAATGTCAACATTTCTTAAATCATTTATTCCTCCGCCTCTGCAGCAGATAGAGACATGAAATAAACCATCTGAAAGCTTAAACCCTTGGCTTTAACCGCAGAGAAATGTGTTTGTCCTGAAGCCCATTAACATGTTTTAAAACATCAATAAACAACAACAAAAATGATGACATCATTCATCAGATTTGTCTGCAGACGTGCTGCAGTGTCCCTGAGGCTCAGTGCAGCCTCGACATGTTCACAGGGACAGTGTTATATAATATATGAATATATATATATAAATGCAGGTATAATGTTTACCTTGTGCATTATGTTAGTTTAGTATGTTAGCATGCAAACATTTGTTTATTAGCAGTAAACAGCTGATGGGAATGTGATTATCTCTGCAGGTATCTGGTGACAAACAGATGTATTGGAGCAAAAAAACCTGCTGATGAGGTGATGGTGCTGTAACGAAGGTCAGAGGATCATCAAAGTGTTTCTGTCCCGAGTTTGGACCAGAGAAGTCTGAAGCAGATTCATTCGTCCTCTGACAGAGCAACACTGCCATCTTTAGAGCCTCGTCTCACTAACAGACGAAAACAGAAACTTCACAGCAGCTCGTCTGTTTTTCCTCTGACCTTCACAGGAAACTTCTCACCCTGCTGCAGCGAGACACGACCGTCCTCCAGGGGGTGAGACACCGAGGAGACACAGACACCACCAGGAGACAGCAGGGAGACAGGGAAGTGAAACACAGTAGTAAGACAGGGCAGTGAGACACACACAGCAGTGAGACACGGCAGCGGGACAGCAGTGAGACAGTGAGACAGTGAGACACGGCAGCGGGACAGCAGTGAGAAAGGGCAGTGAGACAGTGAGACAGTGAGACAGCGGTGAGACAGTGAGACACGGCCATGAGACACAGCAGCGAGACAGAAAGACAGCAGTGAGACAGTGAGACATGGCAGTGAGACAGCAGCAAGACAGTAGTGAGACAGCAGTGAGACAGTAGTGAGACATGGCAGCGAGACAGGACAGTAAGACAGTGAGAGAGCAGTGAGACAGCAGCGAGACAGTATTGAAACAGCAGCGAGACAGGACAGTAAGACAGTGAGACAGTTCCTCTTTCAGGTTATGTGAGACAGTGAGAGAGCAGTGAGACAGTGAGACAGGACAGTGAGACAGCAGTGAGACTGTCCTTTGTGTCGTGTGGAGCTGTCTCCCTGAACGTTCCAGTCTTGGTGTTTTATTGAAACTTATTGGGAGACATGTCTTACAGATCTGGACTCTGTCACGTCTCCAGTCGATTTGTATGGATTCAGGTTCACGGCGAGTCGCCGTCCTCGCCGTATAATCCCGTGATTTGAGCGAATCAGAGCCGATATCCCCGGTGATGTCTGAGCTGCTCTCCATCAGCATGTAGATGTATAATATATAACAACGTGTGCTGCAGCTCAGACTAATAAACCTGCACACATGATGGATCTCTCTCCACAGCAACATAAATAAACCAACAAACAGAAGAGAGAGGGAGGTTTTCTCTCTCCTCTCTGCCGTGGGAATACTCTTTCTACCTGCGACAGAGCCGACTCCTCTGCTCTCTGAGCCCTGATGTGTGACAGTAATGCCATCTGATAGGCTGTTCTCTAGCAGAGATGTCACTGAAATAGCGATCCCTTATCAAGGACAAAACGCTACAGCTGTACCAGGAACAATCTGCAGATGAATATGTGATGCAGTCTTTCAGGGAAAGTTGTCAAATTAGACTCTGAATGTATTTCCCTCTGCACTGGAAGAGCCCGAATCTGTGACAGCAGCAAGAGGACCTTGAAATAACCTCCTCACTCACACACACATATATATATACACACTATCTATACACACACACACTGCAAAATCCACAACCCCATGGTGATTGTAAACGCATTTCCAAAGGCATCCTAAAAGCTACAACAAAGGCCATTTGAGGGATGTCTGCTGTGGTAGGAATCAGTCCATGTTTTTTATGTAGCACAACAACAAAAAAATCATCCAGAGAATTCTCTCACAGCTCCAGAAAAAAAGCTCAAGAGCAAGAGTGCAGAAATCCATGCTTCAGAGGAAACCGTGGCGATGTGTCAGAACAACAACGGCTGCAGATACACAGACAGACTAAGTCCTTTCATCAGGTTTAATACTGAAATTCATCAGAAATATCTTCGTTCTGAAGCCAACAACCTGCCAGCAGGTTTACAATACAGAGTCTGCTGTAATACATGAGTAAATAAGGGATTTCAAATTAAAATCGTCTGATTTTCACATGTCAGTGAATCATGTCAAACCTTGAATGAATCGATCAGGATTCAATCAGGAAAGCTTAAAAAATCTGCATACTGATATTTGATCAAAAAGCACAAAACATGCTAAATATATCATCATTTATCACTGCCAGAAACAGTAAAAACCTGAAATTAATACTGGATTTTAAGCAACAAATGATTAAATCACATCTGATGAACTATATCTAAGTTAGAGATATTAGTTAGTTAGGTTTCTTCAAAATCGCTATATTCTACATTACAATTTTGCACAAAAAAAAACAACTTGCAGTAATTAGATCCTATTAAAACATAAAGTTTTGCGCTTATCTGCGATACCAAGAAGCCATGAATGACTCAGCTGAGACCAATGATCAGGTTCAGTCCTTCCATCAGATTTAATACTAAGCTTCATCAGAAATAGTCTGCTTTGATACATAAATAAATAAGGAATTGCCAATTAAAATTAAACCATTAATCATCAGATTTTCATGTCAGTCAGTCCTTAAACGAATCGAATGTGATGAACATTTCAATCAGGAAAGATAAACAAATCTGCATACTGATATTCGATCAAAAAACACAAAACATGTAAAATATATCATCATTCACCATAGACAGAAACTGTAAAAACCTGAAATTATTACTGGATTTTCAAATATCCAATGCTCCTTGTCAGAAAAAACAACCAAATCTAAGTTTAGAATTGTGATATTCCTTCAAAATCGCTTTATTCATTCAAATATAGTAGAAAAATAAACACTTTACAACAACCAGATCCTGTAAAAAACATTAAATTTTGTGCTCTTCTGCGTTACCATGAAGCCATGAACGACTCAGCTGAGACTAACGATCACGTGATGAAAATTCTGTGAAATTTCGACTTATTTTGGCTGTTTACACAGAGCTGAGAGGAGAGGACAGGACAGGAGAGGCTGGAAGTAGAGGTAGTAAAAATGTAGCATTTTTTAAATGATTTATGTCATGTGAGTTCTCCCTACTTCTAGCTATGATTGTGTTGATTCCATAGAGCTGCAGGACTTTTATATTTCATATATAATTTATATATTTCAGTGAGGCCACAGTGAGTAAAAAAAAAAAGTCCTGATAGTGCTCGTTGGGGTTGAGAGGGTTAACAAAGCATTATTCACGTCGGACACTTTGACCTTATAAAGCAGGAAAGCTGAGGTGTAACAGATCCCATTAACACCATTACCTGCAGTAAGCTGTGTGCAGCAGAGACTCTGACTGCTAAACACAACCAGCCTTTATTAATATGATTAGTTACACCTGCGTCCAATGAGTGAAAGTGTCGGCCGGGAGGAAAATCCATAGGTTGCACTAATGGAACAAGTCCCTGGTGGGACTTAAAGAGGCACTTCACCAATTTTGCATGTCAAAGTCAATTTAGTGGTCACGGCGATGACTGCTCCGCCTGAGAAAACAGTTGTGTAACGTCCTCTGTGGCTCCGAGCAGCCGAGAGAGACGAGCAGTTCGGGTTTGGAGACGATTCACAAAAAAGTCTGCAGAATAAACTGAAGTTTAACAGGCAGGAAGAGACGAGGTGTGTCCGGATCAAATTATTCTGCAGCTTTTTCTGAGTCTAAACTACTGGAGATCTCTTTTTAAGGATCGATACAGCTCTCCTGCTGCTGCACAGCCTGAGGTGTACTCGGCTCCGGTCATGTCCTGCGGTAGGATTTACTCTGATACCTTTGTCATGGAGGGATAAAGCTGCTCAGACATTAAGCCCTCGGCAGCCTCGTTTATTTGGAGGGAATGATCACTTTTACAGCAAACCAATGTAACATCGTCCTGCAAAGAGCTGCGTCAAATAGTTTGTGTCAAAGAAAACTAAAACTGCAGGAATATGGAAACATTATGGACGGAAGTGAGCGCACTTTTTTATTGGTGTCTTGTGTAATAATAATAAATAATAATACATTTTATTTGTAATGCACTTTACATTAGAGGAAATCTCAAAGTGCTACAGGTTAAAAGCAACAGTCTAATTATAAAAAGGATAAAAAAGGAAAAAACAGCTAAAAACAGAAGTACATACACACACACACACACACACACACACACACATACATACTCTAAAAACCATGTAGACGTGAGGAACCAAAGGTTTCAAATGTTTAGTTGGAGGTCTGTCAGGATCATTACAGTTTGAACTTATCGTATAATATCTCACAACATTCACTCAAACTCAACACAAATATAACTATGGTACAGTTTAAAACTAAGATAACCAATAACTCTGCCTTTCACTGTACTTGTTTTTAATGTTTTTTTAGTGTTTTGTTTTTTTGTTCTCTCGACATCATTGTAAATGAAGGGTTGCCCTCAATGATTCCTCCAGAAATTAATAAAGGATACATGAAAAATGATATCTGGAGCTGAACACAGTGACTGACCCTCGTATCTTCTGCTGTGTTTCAGCAGGTTTGCTAACTTAATAAAAAAATAAATAATAATAATTATAAAATTTATGCTCGGTTGTTTTATTCATTCAGGATATTTTAATGCTTTTTAACATTCATGTATGAATATTATTAATCATTAAACATTCACTGCTTTTTAATAAGGTACATTTGCATCATAATCTTATTATATTATCATTTTATCAGCAGCATTAAAATTAGATAGTTCGTAGCAAATCATTTTGGGGATGATATATCGTGATGGGCATATTTGTCGGGTGGTAAATCAGCTGAAAAGCTTGTTACAACATTTGGATTGGAGATATTTCACTTGAATTCAACAGCTGCAGGGTAGAGTCAGGCGGCAACCTCCGGGTTTGAGCAGGGAGGCAAACCAGGAAGTGCCTTAAGCTGCATTCTGCCAAAACTTCCAGCAGGGGGCGCTAAATTTGGTTTAAAAAAAAAATCTGCCCATTCATTTCAGTGCAAGATTTGAAAACTTCTCACTTGATTTATTACCTCAGAATTTTTTTTCAGGACAACAATATGGTCTCAATCGCTTCTTCAAGATAATTTGATGTCAATAGTTCAATAATGGCCCCATTTAGAAGAAAATAGCAGATAAAGAATCGTATGATTTGGGCCGTGGCTACCTTTGATTGACAGGTCATTAACAAGGCGAGCCGTCATCAGGAGAGAAGCAGAGCAATGCGTATCCACGGCAACATGTCAATAAAGTTATATATAATGTTATATAGATAGAAAAGAGGACGTTTACCGGTTTGGTCTTTGGTAGAGTGCAACACCTAGTGGTGAGATCAGGTACACCGGTCTAGTCCGGCTTTTTTTTCCGGTGTGTGAGATTTAATCTGAGTTTCTCTGCAACAACAAATTCTTGTGGAAGTCGTTCTGGACACGTTTGCATGCAGTTTCCTGTGTGCATCCTACTCTCCGCTGCTCTGTTCTGCTCTTATATGACGGTTTTTGCTATTAACACCCTTTCCGACCCCCCAAATCGAGACTGTTCAGCAGCGAGCCAGTTCACCGACGCCTCAGCTCCTGTCTATGGGTTCAGTTCCTGCCACGCCCCTTCGGGAGACCAGCAGCAGGTCTGCTGAGTCCAACAGGAGAAATGAAACTGAGCTCAGATTCTGAACAAGTCTTTTGTCCCAGAGTCACCACAGAAAATATTGGACACCTTTTTTTACAGGACACATGTCTTCTGAACATTCTGGGACAGAAATGTCATTTTTCTTAGACAGAGAGAGATAATTAACTCTCCCTCTGTCTCAGCAGCTCACTCTGACAGATCTGGCAACATAGATAGGGTTAAGGTTAGAACTGTTTAGGAATGTCTTCGATAACTCATTTTCGTGATGCACACATAAAAAAGTCAGAAAGTGATAAAGAAACGTTGGAACATTGAACATCAGCTCCAGAAAATCAGTCAGGTCTGCACACAGTCAACAATTAAATTAGTCAGAAACTAATTTTATCATCGATTTTTGTCAACAATGTCGACTAATGGTTGCTCCCCTAACTGCTAGTTGTGTAAATATCAAATGTAAGCCAAAGAAAATATAAATACCTTCTTAATATTCACAATACTTCCAGATGAGTGACGGGAGAAGAGACCACGCCCACTCATTTTCATTTAATTTCAGAGCATGTCGAAGCTTGTAATGCACCAATCTTTCTTCTATCCTCTCTCTTTTGATGCTGGTATTGTAATTTTTTTAAGTGACAGCCTAATTAAGTATCAAACAGCACAGTGCTGCAGGATGAAGCTGCATTTCTGACCCATCCCTTAGTCTAATAAAGCGGAAATGAAATAAAATCACACTTAAAACATCAATGGATGAAGCACAAACACACATAATTGTAGAGAAGCATCAGAAAACTGTGACTAACACACACACGCTCTGTCCCTCCTGCAGCTGTATGTGTCCTAAAGGTGACAGGGACAGTGTGTGTGTGTGTGTGTGTGTGTGTGTGCAGATCATTAAAAGACGCTGTGTGTTTGTGTTTGTGAGAGCTGATGGATGCAGAGTGTTTGTCTGCTGTCCAGCTTCACTGCTGCAGAGCAGATTAAGTGAAAACACATCAGAGTGCCACATTAGCAGCCTCCGGGTCATTATCAGCACTTTGTGTCCAGCAGCTGTCGATTGGAGGAGAAAACGGGAACGGCCGCTCAGAGAAAAATGTGACGCAGTGGTTTGCAATTAAGCTGATTTACAGGAGAAGCAGGAGGAAGAGGAGGAAGAGGAGGCTCCTCTCTCCTCCACTGGTACAGCTCCAGGAGGCTGAGAGCACAAATACTGATGACAGAAGCATAAAAGGCTCCTTCACTTTTTTCCTCCGACTTTTCATTGTCAGACTGTTTTGTTTTTTTCTTCCCTCCGGGCTTATTGCATATCATTCGTCTTCATACAGAGAGATCTGCTTATAAAGACAACTGGTGGGGTTTTTTTTTGTTTTTTTTAGGAGAGAGAAATCTCCCTGTGCAAGCAGTAATATATGACAGTCATCAGCTTCTGTCCTCCACAACAGCACACATAATAAAAGGCAGATTCTCTTTTAAAATCAGCCTCTTTTCTCAAAGTCCTCACACATTTCTCTCTGAGCTGTCAGAGTGAAGAAAACGGGTTTACAGTAAAAGATGGAGGCACAAAGGACGTCACCGTGCTCATAATAAAACGAAATGAGCTTTTATTTGTGTCCTCCCGACTGGGTCGGCTTGATCTCAGTAAGGTCGGGTACAATTTACCTTTGAACCGATACTGCTTTCTCTACTTTACTCTCTCTCTAATAACAAAACTGTAATTTTCGCCTGCCAGAAGGCTGGGAGGAGGGAACATTTTACACTTTCAGCTCACTGTTATATTGTATTACAATACAATATTACGTTATATTGCAGCGAGCGTCTTCTGTCTGGAGTTTGGAAAAGTGGAACCAGACTTCAGACTCGCTATCGCCCTGATTCACTGTGAATTATGTGATTGAACATGCTGCAGGAGCGGCCTAGTCTCGCTTTCTCTCTTTCAGCGTCTGCACCGCCGTCCACTTTTCCTGCACATGCATGTGTGTGTGCAGGAGGACAGAGACATAAATGCATGACCATAAATGACAACAAACGTGGTCGAGAACTTGCATAGTTTTTGTTTCCAATCGTTCGGCTAAAATGCTGCAAGAAAACATTTATTATCTCAACCAAATGCTCTAAGGAACCTAAATTAGGTAGCGGTTGATTTAACGTGATGCGGCACTCTGTAGTAGCGTCGTTGTTGGTTGTAAAGAAATGTTCAGTAAAAGATGGCGGCACAAAGGGCGTCACAGTGCTCATAATAAAACTAAATGAGCTTTTATAGGTCCATCCTACTGGCTCTAAGTAAGGTTGGTTACAATCTACCTCTGAACCGACGCCTCTTTCTCTACTTTCCTCTCTCTATAATAACAAAACTGTAATTTTCACCTGCCTGAGAGCTGCTGAGTGTCTCAAAAGTGGGAACATGTGACCGCTTTCAGCTCGGCGTTATAACAATATTACAATATTACATTTTTGAAAAGTGGATCCAGACTTCAGACTTGCTATTACCCTGATTCACTGTGATTTGAACGCTGCAGGAGCGACTTAGTCCTGCTCTCTCTCGTTCACCGCTGCCTCTCTACAATACACTTTTCCTGCACATGCATGAAACATGACAGAAACATAAATGCATGACCATAAATGACAACAAACATGGTGAAGAACTTGGATAGTTTTTGTTTCCAATCGTTCGGCTAAAATGCTGCAGGAAAACATTTATTATCTCAACCAAATGCTCTAAGGGACTGAAATTAGGTAGCGGTTGATTTAACATGATTCGGCACTTGATAGTAGCGTCGTTGTTTGGTTCACATGTGTAAAGAAATGTTCAGTAAAAGATGGCGGCACAAAGGGCGTCACCATGCTCATTATAAAACTAAATGAGCTTTTATTTGTAAGTAAGGTTGGTTACAATTTACCTCCAAACCGACACCACTGTCCCAATTTTCCTCTCTCTCTAATAACAAAACTGTAATTTTCACCTGCCTGAGAGCTGCTGAGTGTCTCAGGGGAGGGAACATGTGACCGCTTTCAGCTCGCCATTATAACAATATTACAATATTACAATATTACGTTATATTGCAGTGAGTTTTGAAAAGTGGGTAACACTTTACAATAACCCTCATTTATGAATGGTAAATAGATAGTTTATTAATGTTTAATCATCATTTATAAACCGTATATAGGCCATTTAGAATGGTAAATATATAATTTATTAATGTTTAACTAACTACATCATTTATAAATGACAAATAGATGGTACATTAATGTAAGTTTATAGTTACTTTACCATTAACAAACAACTAAATTATAATTAATAGTTTATCAATAATTTTAGTTGCACTCATTTTAAAAATTTTAACACCATATTAAGTATGTTAATGACTTTGAAATTATTCATGTACCTTTAAGAAATTGGTTGAAAACATTTAAAGATTAAATATGTATAGCACTTTGAAAATGGTTAATAATTGGTCTATAAACCATATTTAAACATTACTTAGTTGGTTATTGTAAAGTGTTACCGAATAGTGGAACCAGACTTCAGACTTGCTATTACCCTGATTCACTGTGATTTGAACGCTGCAGGAGCGACCTAGTCTTGCTCTCTCTCTCTCTTTTTCATCGTCTCCAACGCAGCCTCTCTACTTTACACTTTGCCTGCACATGCATGTGTGTGCAGGTGGACAGAGACATACATTTGTGACCATTTCTGACAACAAACATGGTCGAGAACTTGCATAGTTTTCAGCTAACGTGCTGCAAGAAAACATTTTCCACATTTCAATTCCAATGTTTAAGATTCTGGAGATTTAAAACCTCATTGCTGTGGAAAAGGATGAACTTATTATGCTCTAATTTCGTTATAAAACTAAGACAACATTGATACGACGATACTATCGTTTATCGCGATGGTTTCTGGGAAAATATATTGTCCTAATAAATGTGTTATGGTGACAGGCCAGTAGTGGTTCTAGACCAGTTCTACTGTGGGGGCCAAGCAGGGGCCAGTGTTTAATCAGAGGGGCACATTAAAAAAACCCGCAGAGATGATATTCAAGCATTCAAAAACCTTTATTTTAGCTTATTTAAAAATCTCATTTAAGTATATTTGGAAGATACAAATACACTGATTGAAACAATGAGACTCACCAACAATAACGGTTACTTTTTACATTTCTCATTTTTGTGACTAAGTACTTCTTATTTCATTTTGAAAGTGCAATACAGTGAGAATTATCTTTTTTTATTTTTTATTTACACAAGCTTTTATTGCACAATTAAACTATTATACAATGGACACATTCTGGGTTCCTTATGTGTACATTGAGATGTTGTTTGAACAAAAATTAGGTAAGAATGGTTCCGTCGTTCATCATTATAAATTGATCGTTTTATTATTAATTTGACACAGGGGCCACAGCAGGGGCCAAGGGCTTCTACACAGGGGCAGTGGCCCCTGTAGGCCCCTGTGTAGAACCGCCACTGTGACAGGCCTAGGCACGACGAGCACATTCCTGCTAATTGAAATGTTTCCAGTCTTTGTATCACGTTTGTAGAAAACATAGTGAAGTGTGTAAACTCCTACAGGAAGCTTCGAATCAAGACCTGATAGTTCAACAATGACAGACTTAAGAGCTGAAAAACAACAGAAAGTTAAATCAAACGGTGGATTTGTAGAATCGTTACGCCCCGAGGCAGCTCACTACAGGAGAAGGAAAACATTTAACCACATGTTTGCAGCAGCAGTCAGCAGAATCAGCCTGATGCACTCGGAGGACAGAGCAGCTCGGGTCAGACAGACTGTTCAGAGAGATCCATGGTGCCGTTAGTGAGATCAGACGGAGCTGAGTGAGTGACTCTGCTCGTCGTGACATCCAGCTCCCTGCAGGAACATCTGAGAGCTTCACTGCAGCTTTTCTGATCAGCTTTCTTTAGTTCCAGTGCACAAAATTAAACAGGCTGCCCGGGTCGGCTCTGCAGAGCCACACAGAGGCAAATTAACTGAGATTTATTGTTAATAACTTTCTGCTGTGATGTACAGTCGATGTTTCTCTGCTCTCTGTGATCGGAGAGCCCACTGCTACTTTAATTATTCACATAAAAAAACCCAGAGGCTGCAGCCTTTAAAGTCTTCTCATTATATCATCCCACAATAAAAATAACTACGTGTTTATACCTGGTTCTATATCAAAGGAACGAGGTTCAGCGGCGTCACGTTTGCAGAAACGGAGCTACTGTCCCGTCCTTGGACCAGAAACTGAATCTGTGGCAGCTCCACAGGTGCTGCTCTCACACTGAAACCTTCAAACAGGAGGATCTATTCTTTATAAAGACACCAGCCGTGTCCCCGCCAGCACCAGAGACAGAGAAAAGTCACCGCTGATCAGGTGAAACAGCTCGATTCACAAAAACATTCTGCTTTCTTCTTCTCAAGTTTAATCAATGTTCTAAAGTCGTATTGGATCGTCATCTGACAGCAAATGTTTCATCCCCCTTTTAGTAAAAAGGTAAAGCTCGTCATCTTACTGTACACTAACTGAAAACTCAGCACACAATAGAGATAAAAGTGTAAACTCAATACAGTCAGTATGCACAAAAGAAACGCAGTGATTCTAGCTGCAGAGTCTTTTATTTTTACATTTTACTCTCTGTGGCCTCGTTTTTTCTCACTGCAGTATTTATGTCCTGCAGCTCTATGGAATCAGCACAATCATGGCTAGAAGTGGGGAGAAGTCCTCTCCCCTCAGCTCTGTGTAAACAACCCTCAGTTCAGTCAGAGTTTAGCTGAATATTTGTCACGTGACCGTTGGTCTCAGCAGAATCAATCATGTCTTCACAGTGTCTCTGAGGAGCAGAATTTAATGTTTTAACAGGATCTAGTTAGTGCAAACACTTAATTTTTTATTGCAGTAGATCAGCTCATATATATGAAGTTTTGTGCATTTTATGACTAAAGCATGAATCCATGGTTTCTTTAGACGATGGAGTTTATTTTCAGACGTGGAGGCATTTCAGATTTAAAATAATCATAAAATTCCATGTAACAAGTGAAAATCTCTACCTTTATACCTGAAAAAAAATACCCATATACCTGTTTGGTACAAAGCCTCCCTTGCCAAATTGAGGCTTTAAACTAAATTTTGTTAGAGGACTGGCTGAGTGAGCAAAAATATCTTTATTAGAACAAAGATATACATGGTTATAATGCAAGCTGATGGGCAAAAAAATGGAAATGACTGAAATACAACCTTTGGATATGAAGATTATATGCTGAAACATTCATACTTTAGTCATAAAATGCACAATTGGTTTGCTTATCTGCCCTATTATGTTGGCATATTTTAAAATTGGATTTGCTTATTGCTTATTGTTGCTGATTCCTTTAAGGGCCATCCGAAAGCGATAAATCCTGTTTTTTCTGCTTTATGGCTGTGACACATAATGTAATTCTGGCTACTTTTTTAAAGAAAACGTGCCTTTCAAACAGTCATGGGGTTCAGATATGTTGTTATCTGTTACTGAGTGTCATCAGCACATCAGTGAGCCAAAAACATTATTTATTGAGAATATTGCATCTGAATGGAAGAAACAATCAGCCACTTGACAGAAAATCACTGGCTACTGATGATGCATTCATCATTTAAGAGATTCATCAGCACAATTGGGCTTTAATAAGCCCAAAATATGCTGCACTGACTAATCAGTTCATTGTAGAACAATAAACATGTGAACAGCTAGGTAACCTATAAGTGGAGGAGGCAGAAACTGTCTGCAGGTTAAAGATCTTCACTTCATGCAGAGTGAAAACATGAAACTTTTATGGTGAAATCGTCTGTCAGATGAAGCTGCAGCTCTTCTCTCTGGCGCCGAGCGTTTGGCTCTCTGCGCGCTTGAAACCAAATTTCTGGAAAATGTTGTTTTTTACTCATAAAAGCAGTAAAAAAAAAAAAAAAAAAAGCAGCAACAAGAAGCAGAGAAACAGTGTAAATGTCAGAGTGCACAGCAGCTCCTGGGAGCAGAGCGTCAACAGGAGCGGCTCGTCCTCACCTGCTGCCTCATCAATCAGCCTGTGATGTCGACTCTCTGCAGCTCCCTTCATCTCTTCTTCTCTTTCTCCGTCTGTCTGCCTTCCATCTCCTTCACCGTGTCAACAAGTTTGATCAGGCTGACGTGGGAAAACTGCCGTTTGGCTGCTGCTGCTCGGCTCTTTGACAGATCTTCCACCCCGTCTCTTCTTCTTCTCTTCTGCTCCCCAGTCACTCGTGATTCCAACACGCTTGATCTGCTGCAGCACCACCGCCCCCCCTGCACCCCCCCGAACCCTCCTGGGGAGCCGGGGAGGGCTCCGGCGTGTCATCGAGGTGACATGACTCACACAGTCGTGCAAGCACAAAAAGATAAGTTTGAGATGTTCAAGGGCGACTCTCTGCTCCGTGTTCAGGTTTAATCCTCTCAGCGTTCAGGATGTGACAGGCCTCACACATTACGCTGAATTTTAAGATAGCTGGGGTTTTTCTATCAGACAGACTCTGACACAGATCTGTGCAGCGAGAGTGTTGGAGGGTATCATGTAAATCAATACTGATTAAAGATAGTAAGGACCTCCATTTTGCTCTCTGCCAGCCTGCAGTCAGGAGCGTCTGCAGCAGTTTGTGCCTCCCTCGTGAGAAACAGATTAAAAAAGCAGAAGGTTGTTGAGCAGCACGCTGTAAGGAAGGTTTCTCAGACTCGTCTTACCATCTGGGTGAAAAATTATTCATCTGCTGCACAACAAGGCCTGTCATGATAACACATTTTTTAGGACGATATATTTTTTCCAGAAACTATCACGATTAACAATAGTATTGTTGTATCGGTGTCGTTTTAGTTTTAGAACCATATTAGAGCATAATAAGTTTATCCTTTTCTGCACAAATTAATTCTTAAATATCGAGAAAAATAAACATTGGAATTGAAATGTGGAAAAGAAATATTAAAATATCCTAGATAAATAAAACAAAAATAAATAAACTACAATCAAAACAAATAAAATATACTTTCAGGCTCTGTTAACAAACACTGCAATGAGATAATCATTATATATTATATTATTTTATTATTACAATAACATATAAACAGCTGGAACGGCTGCTTGGGAAATATAGTTTTTTTTGCAATTCATGCTGCCTGTCAAATGTTTGCAGCATTATTTTAAACACAAAAAAGCACAAACAGTATATTGAGTCCAGAAAAAAACTATCGTGTCCATTTTTATATATATGGAACGATAAGTCGATATATTATATCATGACAGGCCCAAGAACAACTACAATAAGTCCTAACTGTATCTACTGATCAAAAAAATGATGGGAGCTGCTAAATATCTCCATGTTTGTCCTGAAATCGTGATTGTGAATTAAAAAACAAACAAATTCATCAAACTGAAGGCGTCGTGCAATTCATGCAGTTTGGATAAAATCTGTTGATCCTGCAGATGGTTGAAAAAATTCTGAGAATATCTTTTTAAAAGTGAGTGCTAAACATCTTTAAATCTGCCTTCAGACGAGCAGAAGACGTTTGCTCTTTGCTGGCCGCGACACGCTGCAGACACATGCAACACCTCCTTTATCTCTGTGAGTGAAAGCTCAGCGATAACAAAGGTCACAGCTGGAATAATCGGGACTCTGATCACAACACTAGGTGGCATTTTACAGCACAAACCTGCAGCTGGTTGGCATCACTGATCTGCCCGTAGGAAACAATGGAACAGACAGTTTACTGCTGATTATTAGTGGGCGGTTTCAGGGTTTTTAACAGACTGTCAGGTGTACGGCTGGGTGATATGTTGTGTTTAGCATTTATGTGATTAATTCTAAGTTTGTTAATTTGTTTTTATCTACACATATAGATCAGGGATGGGCAACTTAAATGCTGGAGGGGGCCACAATTTTTCATCGCCACTACCACAGGGCCACATATAGGACCGTGCACTTAACCAGATATGATGAAACTGCAATTTTAAATATGTTTACAGTGCAGTAACTTAACATATTTCATGCTCAAATGCATGTATAACAGTATAAATATGAATACAAAAGGTTTGAAGCAAATAAAAAATAACCACTTACTGTGATTTCTTTTTTTTCAGTGCAAGAACAGCAGACCAACATTAATTGCAAGATGTAATTTTGTGCATTTTTACACTGCACTTTTAAGATTTCATGCTCAAATGCATGTAGTTGTACTGAGGGCCACTTCAAGTGAGGGTGCGGGCCGTATGTGGCCCCCGGGCCTCCAGTTGCCCATCCCTGATCTAGATAGAGGAACCAGGAGAGAAACATGCAACAAAAGTTCCCGAACTCAGAAATGTTGCAGTTACATCATTAAACCACCAGAAGAACAATAACTACTGCACAATATGCAAAATACAGTTATTCAAATGTGCACAAAAAAGAGCCGTTTTATGTAACAAAGGTGCAGATGACAGCTGGCTAACCAAACGGAATTTATCACAATAGCTTCGTAAACTGTGACGTGAAG